>NC_142438.1:90631742-90934772 GCF_059453495.1 Arachis ipaensis
TCTTGTTGCTACTACTCTATTCTTCTTAGTTCTCTTGTCAATTTTACTTTTATGTCTCTTTTTATGTTCATGAACCCTTTGTTGGATTTGGATCTTTTCTTTAATAAAATTTAATGTTTGATGTTCTTTTATTGATGATTTGAGTTGTTGATTTACTTTTCTTGCAATTGGTAGTTGGTAGATTTTATTATTCTTACATGTTTACCATGCTTTCCCTTTGTACCCACCAAGTGTTTGACAAAATGCTTGGTTGGGCTTTAGAGTAGATTTTGAGCATTCTTGGCTTGGAAAGAGTAATTGGGCAATCTTGAGTCATGAAAACCCAACTTATGTTGGTGATCTAGAGTTGTTAGCTAATATTGTTTCCATTGACGCTAATCTTTTGCTAATATAATTAGTAAGTTGATTAGGACTTTTGGATTGAGATTAGCTAGTCTTATTAGACTTTCTCTCATGGAAGATAATATGATACCTTCTTCCAATATTGGAGATGACGTAATAAGATAAATTCTTGTTATTATTGTGGTATGATTGATTAGTCTTGTTTGACTTTCTCCCTATTTGTTGGAGTTGACTAAATAAGATGAATTAATAATTGCATGACTAGGATAGAAAGCCTATGATCTCAACACTTGCCATGAATGTCTCTCTTTATTACTTGCTTTCTCTTATTTACTTGCTTGATTTACTCTTCTTGTCATTTAAATTCTTGCCCCTTTATATTTTATTGCCCCTTTTATCAACCAAAACCCCCTTGCTCTTCATAGCCAATAATTAGACACTTCATTGCAATTCCTTGTGAAACGACCCGGAGTCTAAATATTCCGGTTAATTCTTATTTGGGGTTTGTACATGTGACAAAACCATATTTTAATTTGATGCGAGAGTTGTTTGTTAGTTTGGAGCTATGCTTACAATGAAATTTTTATTTCTACAAGAGAAAATCTAGACCAACAAAAATTCTTTCTATCACTAAGCAACAATGGTTAAGTGATTTACTTAGTTAGACAAACAGAAAATAGTGTTGAAAGTTCAAAGAGCATTAAACAGTAAACTCAGAATATCAGAAGACAGGCAATAAATAAGTAGGGAATAATATACGGAGAAATAGTTAAGGTTTCAGAGTTATCTATTTTTCGGATTGACTTTTCTTAATAACTATTTTAATCATGCAAGATTTAATTCATGGCAAACCATATGTGACTAAACCCTAATTCCTTAGACCTTTTTAGTCTCCTCTAACTCTCATCAACCGCCAATTCCTTGGACAATTTATTGCAATTTGAGGGTGAAGTTTAATTCTGGTTATTATGCCACAAAAATCCTAATTATCCAATTATAAGAGGATTATATGTCACGTATCATGTTAAATCCAGATAATTAGAAATTTAGGAGAATATGTTTTCAAGTTGTTGTTCAAGTAAAGAGCTTTTCCAAGTTATACAAGAACTCAACTAGAAAGAGGGTCATACTTCCGTTCCATCCAATTTCATAAAATAAAGAACGAAAACCGTTCTTGAATTAAATGAATCAAAACATGAATTGAAATACAAAAATAATAGAATCAATCCATACAATAGATAGAGCTCATAACCTTAACAGTGAAGGTTTAGTTGCTCATGGAAAAGAGTGAAAACTAGGATTCTGGTAAACTGTAAATTGGACTGAGGTAGAATAATCCCTTGAAAAGAAGTTTCTTTTTTTTTATATCTAATCCTAATTAATTTAAAATCTATTTTCTAAAACTAAAATAATATCTTTTCCTATTTTAAAAATAAAATAAAGTTTAAATCAGAATTAATTAAATAATCCGCGCTTGTAACGTGGGGACCACTTGGCTTCACTAGGATCTACGCCTAACTTGGCAAAGAGTTGCGCCTAACTTTATGCTGTTCACCACACAAGGCACCTAACTTGAATTGAAGAGGAAACAATGCACCTTACTTGAGATGGGAGTGCGCCTTACTTGAAGTA
Source organism: Arachis ipaensis (assembly GCF_059453495.1). Taxonomy (NCBI): domain Eukaryota; kingdom Viridiplantae; phylum Streptophyta; class Magnoliopsida; order Fabales; family Fabaceae; genus Arachis; species Arachis ipaensis. The sequence goes on from NC_142438.1 coordinate 90,633,717, forward strand.
AGTAACTTTTCTTGCGTGTTGTTGTTGAGCATTGCGCCTAACTTGAGAAATCTCAAGTTAGGCGCAGTCTTGGCAGAATTGAAGGAAGAGAAGTATGAACTATTATATATCTTTAGAAAGATCTGGAAGTTGGCTTTCCAACGCCACTGGAATCATATCCATTGGACCTCTGTAGCTCGAGTTATTTAGGTTTAAGTGCAGAGAGGTCAAGGTTGACAACATCATTCATATTCTTCTCTTTTTCTGTGGAAACTCCATCAAATCCAGCCAAATGCTACCTAAAATAAATAGAATTGCACATGATTCAAAGTAGCATTCATAGTGGCTTAAAGATAATTAATTCTTGATTAAACTCAACAAATTGAATGCAACTTCACTAGGAAAAGATAGGAAAGATGCTCACACATCACAACACCAAATTTGAACTGTTGCTTGTCCTCAAGCAACCAAAACTAACACATTTTTTAGATGTGAATTTGCATGAGAGGTGAGAGTTCAATTATGCTTGTGTATCTTCTTAAAGTGGGATTTATCTATTGCAATTCTGAACAGTTTTGGCATCTCACTCTTCTTTGAATCAGATGAATGTCAATGTCATGCGGAATTAGAATCCGGATCATATTATGAGTTCTCTGATCTTTATACCTCAGTTAAATCCTTGAACACAACAGATATCCCTTAATTCTCAATTAACTGGTGCTTTGCACCTTGAGCCTAGCCGTGACTTTAAATGTTCTGTTTCAAGGGTTAATTGACACAAGAACACCACAAGCACTTAACTGGAGAACTCTTTTGAAGTTATGATTTTTCTTTCAACTACTCCCAGACAGTGATGCTCAAAGCCTTTGGCATACTCTACTAACTGCAATTGATCTCGACTCTAAATGTTCTGTCTCAAGGATTACTTGACACAAGAACAACACAAGCATATGACTAGGAAAATAACTCTTTGAGCTTTTAATCATGTCTGACCTCCCTAGTCATTGATGCTCAGAATCTTGGACCTTGCTTTTATATCCTCTCTTTTTTTAATAGAAAAAAACTAAAACAGAAAAAGAAAAGGGGGACGAGGGGGCAGAGGGAAGAGGGTGGTTTGTGTTTAAGGGAATGGGTATAGAGGCTTAGGGTGTTGAACGTGGAGAGAAGATGGGGTTATGGTTTAGGAATTGGAAGGTTGGGAAAGGGAGTGATGTCACAGTTAAACGTGTGTGGTTGTTGTGTATCCGAAGAAAGAAAGGAAGGAAGAGAGTAAGTGTTGTGCTGTGTGTGATGGAGGGTTAGAAGAGGGTTTAAATAGGAGAGGGGTTAGGGAGGTTTAATGCGGGTAGGTGGGAAGGGGAGTCACGAGTTAGTGTTGGAAGGAGGGGGAGAATATATTGGGAAGGATAGGATGGACAGGGAATCAGGAGAGGGGCTGGGGAAGAAGAAGGGTGGTCAATGGGACAGGGGAATATATAGGGAAGAGGTGCAAGTCACGGGCGGTGTTGGAAAGATAGGAAAAGATAGGGAAGATAGGGAAGGATCTTTGATTTGTTGGGGGGGGGTTGGGGCGTTAGTAATGGAGAGAGTGAGGGACCACGCCTTACTTGGATTAAGTGGCAAGGCCTTGCGCCTAACTTGGTTACACCTTCCTTCCTTGTGCCTTACTTGGATTAAATAACAAGGCCTTGCGCCTTACTTGATGCACGCCTCCTTGCTTGCGCCTTACTTGGAGTAGGGGTGGAGGCTGCGCCTTACTTGGTTGGAGGCCTTCTTTGCTGCGCCTTACTTGTATCCTCCCAAGAGTACAAGCTTCCATGGCACCTAACTTGGTTTCCTTTGTGCCTAACTCGCCATGAGTCGTCATATCTTGCACCTAACTTGAAATTCTCAAGTTAGGCGCAGACCCTCCCGAGAGTAGTGGTTCTTGATGCGTATTACGGCGCCTAACTTGAAAATTCTCAAGTTAGGTGCAGGGCCTCCCGAATGAAATTCTTCTCTGCGCGTCCTGTAATTCTGTATTTTTCTTGTTTTGTAAAACCTGTTTTGTTTCAAAGAAATTCTGCATGATCCAAACATACGTAAAACAAAGGAAAAACAGTAACAATTTCGACCAAAACTAAATGAATAACAAAATCAAACCACTAGTACTTAAAACAAAGGATACGAAAACATCGGGTTACCTCCTAACAAGCGCTTCTTTAACATCACTAGCTTGATGGTCAGTTCTGCTAATTCAGCAGATGAGTGGACCTCTGTCGATCGATCTCGCCTCCAAGATAGTGCTTCAACCTCTGGCCATTTACTGTAAATTTTCTATCAGAATTCTCTTCCTGTAATTCCACATGACCATATGGTGAAGCTCTGGTAACCACAAATGGTCCTGACCACTAGAATTTTAGCTTTCCGGGAAAGAGTTTGAGCCTTGAATTATACAGAAGCACTCTCTGTCCTGGCTCAAAGACTCTGATGGCAATCTTCTTGTCATGTAATAACTTGGTTCTCTCCTTATAGAGCTTGGCATTCTCATAGGCTGAATATCTGAATTCATCAAGCTCATTCAGTTGAAGCATTCTTTTAATTTCTGCAGCCTCTGAATCAAGATTCAGATACCTGATTGCCCAGTAAGCTTTATGCTCCAGCTCAACTGGCAAGTTACAGGCTTTGCCATAGACCAACTGATAAGGGAACATGCCAATAGGAGTCTTGTAAGCTGTTCGGTATGCCCAGAGAGCATCATCAAGCTTCCTAGACCAGTCCTTTCTTGAAACACTGACGGTCTTTTCTAGAATCCACTTAAGTTTCCTGTTGAAAACTTCAACCTGTCCACTTGTCTGAGGGTGATAGGGGGTTGCCACTTTATGACGGACTCCATATCTCTGCTAAAGAGAGTCCAGCTGTCTGTTACATAAGTGACTTCCTCCGTCACTAATGAGTGTCCTCGGGACACCAAACCGGATAAAAATATATCTCTGAGGAAAGTTCATCACTACTTTGGCATCATTGGTGGGTAGAGCCACAGCTTCCACCCACTTGGACACATAATCAACTGCCACTAGAATGTAGTTGTTTAAATGTGAGGGAGAGAAGGGTCCCATGAAATTGATACCCCACACATCAAACAACTAAACCTCAAAAATCTCCTGCTGTGGCATTTCATGGTTGGCAGGGAGATTCATGGCCTTTTCACATCTGCCACAGTGCTTCATAAATTCTCTTAAGTCCCTGAAGAGGGTCGGCCAGTAGAACCCGCTCTGAAGGACCTTTGTAGGTGTCCTTTCACCAACAAAGTGGCCTCCATAATCAGAACCATGACAGTGCCAAATAATCTGCTATTTTTTCTCCTCCGGGACACCTCTCTAAATTAGACCATCTGAACACCTTTCAAAAAGGTACGGTTCCTCCCAAATGTAGTACTTTGCATCAGTCAATAGCTTCTTTACTTGCTACCTACTGTACTCCTTTGGAATAAAATTCATGGCTTTGTAATTCGCAATGTCTGTAAACCATGGAGCCTGCTGAATAAAGAACAATTGCTCATCCAGAAACGTCTCAGTCACAGCTGTGGGTGGTTGTACTCCTGCTTCAGGTTCAATTCTGGAGAGATGGTCAGCTACTTGATTTTCTGACCCTTTCCTGTCTTTCATTTCAATATCAAACTGCTGAAGGAGTAACACCCATCTGATTAATCTTGGTTTAGAGTCCTGCTTGGTTAGAAGGTACTTCAAAGCAACATGATCAGTATAAACAATAACCTTAGAACCAATTAAATAGGACCTAAACTTATCAACAGCATACACAATAGCTAATAATTTTTTTCTGTAGTTGTGTAATTCTTTTGGGCATCATTTAACACACGACTGGCATAGTAAATGACATGTATAAGCTTACCATGCCTCTGTCCTAAAATAGCTCTTATAGCAAAGTCACTAGCATCACATATCAATTCAAATGGTAAATCCCAGTCAGGGGGAGCTATAATAGGAGCAGAGGTAAGGTTTTCTTTCAGAGTTTCAAAAGCATGCAAACATTCAGCATCAAACACAAAAGGAACATCAACAACCAACATGTTGCTCAATGGTTTAGCAATTTTAGAAAAGTCCTTTATAAATCTCCTATAAAATCCTGCATGACCCAAGAAACTCCTGACTGCCTTAACATTAGCTGGTGGTGGTAATTTTTCAATTACCTCCACCTTTGCTCTGTCAAGCTCAATCCTCCCCTTACTTGAAATTCGGCGTCCAAGAACAATGCCTTCTGTAACCATAAAATGGCATTTTTCCCAATTTAAAACAAGGTTTGATTCTTGACACCGTTTCAAGACAAGAGAAAAATGCTCAAGGCAGGATTCAAAAGAATTACCAAAAATAGAAAAATCATCCATAAATACCTCAATGAACTTTTCAACCATGTCAAAGAAAATTGAAAGCATACACCTCTGAAAAGTTGCTGGAGCATTACAAAGTCCAAATGGCATTCTCCTGTAGTCAAATACTCCAAAGGGGCATGTGAATGCTGTTTTCTCTTGATCTTGAGGGTCCACTGCAATTTGGTTATATCCAGAATATCCATCTAGAAAATAATAAAAAGCATGACCAGCTAACCTCTCAAGCATCTGATCAATGAAAGGCAGGGGGAAATGATCCTTCCTTGTAGCAGTGTTGAGCCTCCTGTAGTCCATACACATTCTCCAACCTGTGACTGTTCTTGTAGGAATAAGCTCATTCTTTTCATTCTTGATCACTGTCATCCCTCCTTTCTTGGGAACTACCTGCACAGGACTTACCCAAGGACTGTTAGAAATAGGGTAAATAATACATGCTTCTTATAATTTTATTACCTCTTTTTGGACCACCTCTTTCATAGTTAGATTGAGTCTCCTTTATGGTTGCACAACTGGTTTAGCATCATCTTCAAGGAGGATCTTGAGCATACACTTGGTTGGACTAATCCCCTTCAAGTCACTAATGGTCCACCCAAGAGCTGTTTTATGGCTCCTGAGCACTGAAATAAGTGCCTCTTCCTCTTCAGGCTTCGGGGAAGAGCTAATAATCACCGGATATGAATCATTTTCACCTAAGAATACATATTTTAGAGAAGGAGGTAAAGGTTTGAGCTCAAGCTTGGGGGCTTCCTCCTCTACTTTAGGCGTGTGAACCATAGCCTTCTGGGGTGGTGAATCATCAACTTCCATTAATTCATACTCAGAAATAGGATCCAGAATATCATCAAGCACCTCAGCTTTCAGTACCTCTTGAACAAGTGGTTCAATAACATCTATTTTCATACACCCTTCAGAATCATTAGGGTGCTTGAGAGCTTCAAAAACATTGAGGACCACCTGCTCTTCATTGACCCTCAGGATTAATTCACCCTTTTGCACATCAATCAGAGCTCTACCTGTAGCTAAAAATGGTATACCAAGTATAATAGAGGATTTTACCTCCTCTTCCATGTCTAATATAACAAAATCAACAGGAAAAATAAATGGTCCTACTTTCACAAGTAAATCCTCAACAACACCCACAGGTAATTTAATAGAAAGATCAGCAAGTTGAAGAGAAATACGAGTGGGTTTTACCTCCTCAATTTGAAGCTTTTTCATCACTGAAAGTGGCATTAGATTGATGCTAGCTCCAAGATCACATAAAGCTCTCTGAATGGTGACATCTCCAATGGTGCAAGGAATTACAAAGCTCCCTGGATCTGGCATTTTCTCAGGAAGGTTGTGTTGAATTATGGCACTACATTCCTTGGTTAACACCACTGTTTCTTGTTCCTTCCAATTCCTCTTGTGGGTCAACAACTCTTTCATAAATTTAGCATAGAGAGGCATTTGCTCAAGAGCCTCTGCAAAAGGAATGTTGATCTATAGCTTCTTGAAGACATCTAAAAATTTAGAAAATTGCTTTTCTTTGGAAGCCTTTTGAAGCCTCTGAGGATATGGCATTTTTGGCTTGTATTTAGGAGCCTTTGGCAATGTAGGATAAGTGTCAAGAGAGTCAGGGAATGGGTTGTTTGCACGCTTTGGAGGGGTGTGCTCCACTTCTTCCGTCTTCTCCTCTGGAGCTTCTTTTTCAACTAACTCTCCATTGACCTTGGTCTCAGAGCCAGCTACTTTACCATTTCTCAATTGAATAACCTTGCAGTCTTCTCTTGGGTTCACCACTGTATCACCTGAAAATGTACTTGCAGACCTCTCAGGTATTTGCTTGCTCAGTTGGCCCAATTGCACCTTTAAGTTTCTAATGGAGGCTCTGGTTTCTTGCATAAAACTCCTCATCATCTCCCAATTAGAATCTTCTTGGGATTTAGAATTTGCCTACGGAGGTGATTGTTGTTGATGAGACTGAAATTGGCAGTTATTGTGATTGTTCTGTTGGAAGCCGCCCTGAGAATTATTGTTGAAATTCTGAGGTCTCTGAGGTTGGTCCCTCCACCCAAAATTTGGGTGATTTCTCCACCCCTGATTTATGTCTTAGAATATGGATCATTATTGGGATTTCTAGGACCACTCCCCATGTAATTGACTTGTTCAGAAGAGGATTGAGTATAATCATAATTATCATTTTGCACAAAATAACTTGTCATGTCATAAGAGACTTCTTGAGGTGGATTTTTGGTGTTGATAGCTGAGACTTGCATTCCACCAATCTGTTGAGTAAGTAGATTTATTTGCTTAGACATAAGCTTGTTCTGGGCAAGAATAGCATTTAGATCTTCTACTTCTATAACACCCTTCTTCTGAGGAGCCTTAGAGTTTACAGGATTCCTGTTAGATGAGTATAAATATTGGTTCCTAGTAACCAATTCAATAAGCTCAATAGTCTCCTCTGGTGTCTTCTTCTTGTGCAATGAACCACCTATAGAATTGTCTAAGCACATCTTGGACATTTCATCCAAAACTTTATAAAAGATATCTAGTTGGGTCCATTTGGAGAACATGTCCAGAGGGTATTGCCTAGTTAATAGCTTGTATCTCTCCCAAGCTTCATAAAGAGTTTCACCATCCTTCTGCCTGAAAGTCTTAACCTCCACCCTAAGCTTAGTCAGCTTCTTTGGTGGGAAAAATTTAGTAAGATACTCAGTAACAACCTTGTCCCAAGTATCCAAACTCTCCTTGGATTGGGAATCTAGCCATAGCTTTGCTCTATCCCTCAGAGCAAATGAGAAGAGCATGAGTTTGTACACCTTAGGATTCACTCCATTTGTCTTCACAGTATCACAAATCTGCAGAAAATTAGAAATAAATTGATTTGGATCTTCTTGGGAAAGACCATGATACTGGCAGTTTTGTTGTACCAGGGTGACCAATTGTGGCTTCAACTCAAAGTTGTTCGTAGCTATAGGAGGCACCACAATGCTTTTTCCATAAGATCTGCAGTAGGAGCAGAGTAAGAGCCAAGCACTCTCCTTTGTTGCTCATTCCCATTCGAATTAGCCATGTTGGCATTAGCAGCATTATTAGGATCCATAGTAGATTCTGCAACCTTGTAAAGTTTGGCTTGTTGCAAACATCGCCTGAAAGTCCTTTTAGGTTCAGGATCAAAGTCTAAGAGAGGTTCCTTGTCTCTGTTCCTGCGCATACCCAGACAGAAGATAAGAAAGGATGGAACTCTCTACTTCAGAGTGCAGAGAATTCCTAGTGAGGTACCCTGTATAAAGAGATAAAAATACTGAATAAAACAAACACTAAAATTCCAAAATTACTATTAAAATTAAGACAAAAAAATTTGAAATTATTTGGCAAATTAAATAAGAAAAATTAAAATAAGACTAACTAGAAAACACCAAACTTAATTTCAGAAATTAAGAAAAATACTAGTGCTATTTATTTATTTATTTATTTATTTTATTATTTTTTTCTAAAAAAATTAAAGACAAAAATAAAAAAAACTAATAGAATATAGAAAAAAAATAATGGAAGGAAACAAAAATGAAAATTAAAGAAAAGGAAAAAAAATAAAAAAATAAAATAAAATAAAAATGAAAAAAAAATTAAAAACGGACCAAAGTAAAAAAAAAAAGATCAAAAGCAAAAAGGAAGTAAAAAGAAAACAGGGGCAGGGGGTTAATGAACGAAAAGGAAGAGAAGTTAAAGGAAAAAAATGAAAAATAAAAATTAATAATACTAAAACAAAACTAATTAAAAGAAAAATTATCTAATATAAGCAATCAAACAACGAATAGTTGTCAATCACAATCAATCCTTGGCATCGGCACCAAAAACTTGGTGCAGAATTTATAACCCACAAACTAACCGGCAAGTGTACCGGGTCGTACCAACTAGTACCTCAAGTGAATGAGGGTCGATCCCACGAGGGTTGATGGACGAAGCAACAATAATTAAGTGATTTACTTAGTTAGACAAACAGAAAATAGTGTTGAGAGTTTAAAGAGCATTAAACAGTAAACTCAGAATATCAGAAGACAGGCAATAAATAAGTAGAGAATAATATATGGAGAAACAGTTAAGGTTTCAGAGTTATCTATTTTCTGGATTGACTTTTCTTAATAACTATTTTAATCATGCAAGATTTAATTCATGGCAAACCATATGTGACTAAACCCTAATTCCTTAGACCTTTTTAGTTTCCTCTAACTCTCATCAACCGCCAATTCCTTGGTCAATTTATTCCAATTAGAGAGTGAAGTTTAATTCTGGTTATTATGCCACAAAAATCCTAATTATCCAATTATAAGAGGATTATATGTCACGTATCCCGTTAAATCCAGATAATTAGAAATTTAGGAGAATATGTTTTCAAGCTGTTGTTCAAGTAAAGAGCTTTTCTAAGTTATACAAGAACTCAACTAGAAAGAGGGTCATACTTCCGTTCCACCCAATTTCATAAAATAAAGAATGAAAACAGTTCTTGAATTAAATGAATCAAAACATGAATTAAAATACAAAAACAATAGAATCAATCTATACAATAGACAGAGCTCCTAACCTTAACAATGAAGGTTTCGTTGCTCATGGAAAAGAGTGAAAACTAAGATTCTGGTAAACTGTAAATTGGACTGAGGTGGAATAATCTCTTGAAGAGAAGTTTTTTTTTTCTTTTATATCTAATTCTAATTAATTTAAAATCTATTTTCTAAAACTAAAATAATATCTTTTCCTATTTTAAAAATAAAATAAAGTTTAAATCAGAATTAATTAAATAATCCGTGCCTTATAACGTGGGGACCACTTGGCTTCACTAGGATCCACGCCTAACTTGGCAAAGAGCTGCGCCTAACTTCATGCTGTTCACCACACAAGGCCCTAACTTGAACTGAAGAGGAAACAATGCGCCTTACTTGAAGTAAGTAACTTCTCTTGCGTGTTGTTGTTGAGCAATGCGCCTAACTTGAGAATTCTCAAGTTAGGCGCAGTCCTGGCAGAATTGATGGAAGAGAAGTATGGACTATTATATATCGTTGGAAAGATCTGGAAGTTGGCTTTCCAACGCCACTAAAATCATGTCAATTGAACCTTTGTAGCTCGAGTTATTCAGGTTTGAGTGCAAAGAGGTCAGGGTTGACAACATCATTCACATTCTTCTCTTTTTCTGCGAAAACTCCATCAAATCCAGCCAAATGCTACCTAAAATAAACAGAATTGCACACGATTCAAAGTAGCATTTATAGTGGCTTAAATATAATTAATTCTTGATTAAACTCAACAAATTGAATGTAACTTCACTAGTAAAATATAGAAAAGATGCTCACGCATCAATGAGTGCTTGCGCTAAACGCCCAGGTCCGCGTTTAGCGCCAGCATGGTAGATTCATTTTTCTTCTCTTTTCTTGCACACAAACTCTGCCAAACTGATCCAAACTTCATCTGAAATGATTAAAATACCAAAGCAACTCAAAGTAGAATCCATAGAGGTTTTAAACACTAAAATAAAAATTAAAACTCATTTAATTCTAACTTAAAATAAACAGAAAATAGAGAAAAGGTGTCCACGCATCACAACACTAAACTTAAACTGTTGCTTGTCCTCAGGCAACTAAAAACAATATAGAACTAAGAAGAGAAATCGCCTAAGACTTGAGTGTTCATTTAAGCTCCTAAGCAATTACTGAGTGGGGTTAATAACACTGTGATTCTGAATAGGTTTGGCATCTCACTATCCTTTGAAGCTCAGAAATGTTGATGCCTTTCAGACTAGAATTTGGATGATATTATGGATTCTCTTCCTTTTTAACTTCTGATTAATCCTTGAACACAACTTTTTTTTTTTATCTTTTTCTTGGTGCTTTGCACCTTAAGCCCAACCATGACTCTAAGTGTTTTGTCTCAAGCTTAACTTGATACAAGAACACCACATATGTTTAACTGGGGAACTCCTTGAGTACTAATTTCTCTTTTACTCACTTCCAGACAGTGGTGCTCAAAGCCTTTGGCATACTCTGCATTTGCATTTGGTCTTGACTCTTAATGCTCCGTCTCAAGGATTACTTGACACATTCACATCACAAGCATATGGCTAGGAAAACAACTCTTTAAGTTTTTAATCATACTTGACCTTCCTAGCCATTGATGCTCAGAGCCTTGGACTTTACTTTTTATTATTTTTTTGCTGTTTCTTTTGCCTCAAGGATAATTTTTCTTGTTTAATTTAGAGAATCCATAATACTTCTCTAAATTCATGTACCTCAAGACTCAACATTCTCAACTTCAAAATTAATTATGCACTATTTATTCATGAATTCAAAATCATAGATAATACCACCACTTCAAAGTAAATAAGACAATGCAAAATATATAACTCAAGCTCTCATGCAATTACATCATTTTTCTTCTCTCTTTTTTTTTTCAAGCTTGATGAGCAATACATGAGACACTTTTCAACAGAAACATAAAACACTAACTAATCAACTAAACTAGAGAAAGTGGAAATACTACTGATCATGCAAAGAAATTCAAACTGATAATAGAAAAACAAGATAAATAACTGAAAAAATAGGAAATAGATAAAGCAGCAGATAGTAAAACTTAACCACCTCAGTCCTGGTAGGTGCTCCCTCCGGAGAATCCTCTCTGGCACTTCAGCTCCTCTAACTCTCGCCTCTGGCTCTGCTATTCCTCCATTAGCTGATGGAGGAGGGTAGAGTGGTCCTGATACTCTATCCTTAACTAATTGACTAATAATGTCAGCTGCACAATAGATGTAGTCAACTGATCTCAACACTCATGAGGAGGAAAATAATATCTCTGAGGCATCTCAGGCTGCTCCAGCTGAGGAGGGGGAACTGACTCCTGAGGTGGTGCTCATCCTAACTCCTTGGCATACTCTATACCCCTCCTAGTGATCGGTCGGTCAACGTCAATGGAGGTGTCTCGGTCAATGTGGATGCGAGCAGCCTCACACAAGTAGAAGATGAGATGAGGGAAGGCTAGTCTAGCAGAAGTGAAGACCTTTGCGGCTATGTTGTACAGCTCCTGAGGGATCACAAGCTGCACATCCACCTCATTACCGAGCATGATGCAGTAAATCATCACAGCTCGGTCAATAGTAACCTCGGACCGGTTACTCGTAGGAATGATAGAGCGATGAATGAACTCCAACCACCCCCAAGCAACCGGCTTTAGATCATGCCTTCCCAACTGGTATGGTTGCTGACGTTAGGATTTTTGCCAGTAAAGAATGTCATAAAAACAGTCGCGTTGTAGATATAGTCTCTAAACCGACAAAAATCCCTTCGTACAAACGTTTTTGGTTGTCACAAGTAACAAATCCGTTTTTAAAATTGATAACCGAGTATTTAAACCTCGGGTCGTCTTCTCAAGGAATTGCAGGGAGGTATGTTCTTATTATTGGTTATGAAGATTGTAAATTGGGGGGTTTTGGAAGTAAGGAAGCAGTATGTTGCACAAAAAGAATAAAATAAAATCGTAATAATAAAATAAACTCTTGGCAAGGTATGAAGACTGGAGGTCCTATCCCAGTTATCCTTATCAATTGTAATGAGAATTGGATTTTTCTCCCACTTTATTAACCTCTAACTATGAAGGTAAGTTAAGTGGATGAATTAATTCTTGAAAAATTCCAATTCTCAATCAACAATGAGTTTGATAACTCAAGAGTCACCAATTATTTAACCAAAGCCAAAAGGAAAATATCTAAATTAAATTAAAAGTAAAACAATCTTAAATCTGAAATACCTCAAATAATATTAATTAAGAAAATCATAACATGAATGTAGCATAAGCCAAATAGGCAACATAACTAATATAAGCATTAAAGTATCTGAAAGTAAGAGATAAATATAAAGTAAAAGAACGTTGAACCTGGGATTGAGAGTCACTCCTAAAACTAAGAGAAATCCTAAATCATAATCCTAAGAGAGAGGAGAGAACCTCTCTCTCTAAAAACTACATCTACTCCTAAAATTGTGAATATGAGAGCCTCCTTATGAATGGATGCAATCTCCCACTTTATAGCCTCTAATCTGTGTTTTCTGGGCCGCGAACTGGGTTGAAAACAGTCCAGAATTCGCTGGTTTCGAATTTTGCCACGCTGGATTTCCGTCATTGCGACGCGGCCGCATGGATCACGCGGTCGCGTCGCCTAGCGTCAGAGAAACTATAACATATTATATATTAAATCGAAGCCCCGGACGTTAGCTTTATAACGCAACTAGAACCGCGTCATTTGGACCTCTGTAGCTAAAGTTATAGCCGTTTGAGTGCAGAGAGGTCAGGCTGGACAGCTTAGCAATTTCTCCAACTTCTTGCATTCCTTCCACTTTTGCATGCTTTCTTCCCATCCTTCAAGCCATTCCTACCTTATAATATCTGAAATCACTTAACACACATATCAAGGCATCTAATGGTAATAAGAGAGGATTAATAATAAGCAAATATAAGATCAAAGAAGCATGTTTTCAATCATAGCACAAAATCATAAAGGAAATATAAAACCGTGCAAATATTATGAATAAGTGGGTAAAGAGTTGATAAAATCCACTCAATTGAGCACAAGATAAACCATAAAATAGTGGTTTATCAACCTCCCCACACTTAAACACTAGCATGTCCTCATGCTAAGCTCAAGAGAAACTATAAAGATGAAGAGGAATGGTAGGATGTATGAAATGCAACCTATAAATGCAACTACATGCTAAGATGTTTCTTCCTACTTGGTTAAAAATAAATAAGTTCTCCAAGACAAAAATAATTCAAATTTCACTAATTCAAAAAAAGACAAGTAAACTTGTAAGAAGATAGCTCATAAAAGCAGGGAACATAGAATTTAAGCGTTGAACCCTCACTGGTAGTATATATCACTCTAATCTCTCTAGTGTCTAGGGTCAATCACTCTACTCTTCTCTAATCATGCTTTCTAAACCTTGTTCTTCATCTAACCAATCAACAAATATTTAGCATACCAATGCAAACATCATAAGGTCTTTTCCAAGGTTGTAATGGGGCTAAGGTGAAAGTAAGGGTATATACAAGGCTAAGTGAGCTAGTAAAGTGAATCCTTGAGTAGTCTAAGATCTCACCTAACATGTACATACTCTATAAAAATTTTAAAATCATACCTAGCTACCCTAATTCCCACTTTTGTATGATTCCCATACTCACGTACCAAATTTTTCTTTTTAATTTATCACATGTGCATTGATTTTTTTCATTAACTTAACATTGGGGTAATTTTGTCCCCTTATTTATTATATATATATATATATATATATATATATATATATTTTTTTTTCTTTTTTTTTTGAATCATAAAAGCAAACATAACTTATCAATGCACATGGATTCTTCATTTTTTTTCTATTTTGGTTTTTCATGAGTAGGTTCCCAAATTCCCAATATTCAAATAAATTAAATACATTCCCTTATTAACCAATGTTCCCACACTTAGTTGATGCACAATTTCTATCTTAAGCTAACCAAAGATTCACTTGGGATTTTTAATTTGTTTTTCTGCTTAAGGCTAGTAATGTGGTTATAGAATAAGAGGGGATTAAAAGCTCAAGGGGCTAACAAAGGTGATGTAAAAGGTAGGCTTATTTGGGATAAGTGAGTTAATAACAAATAATGGCCTCAATCATATGCAAGCATGTAAATATACTAAATAATGGACATATAGAATGGAACAAAGCAAAGATTGCAATTATAGAGATGAAAATACACAGGAATAAAAATTTATGGTTAAATAATGTAACCATATAAATAAGCTCAAAATCTCACAGGTTGTGTGTTCTTTAGCTCAAAAACCATGTTCCAAATACAACTTCAAACAAGTTTTAACATAATTTTTTTTTCAATTTAAATTAGTGAAATTTTTCAAAGATAGGGTCTTAAAAGAATTTTATTACTTTAACCAAGTAGTAACTAAATGCATAAAATCAAACAAATATGCAAATGCAACAATGAACTAACAAATAAAATAAAATATTGGTGTTGAAACAGAAAGGTACTAACCCATGGAGATCGGTATCGACCTCCCCACACTTAAAGATTGCACCGTCCTCGGTGCATGCGAAGATGTGCAAGTGGACGGGTTGCTTCAACTGATGCTCTTCTCATCAAGGAATGTGAGTATGAACTTGTTTGTCTCTCCCATTAAGAAGCTTTTCCTCTCCCTTTGTGGTGGCCATCCTGAAAGAAGAGGGAAAAGAAAAAGTAACCCAAAAAAGATAGAAAATAAATAAATAAAATATGGGTGTTAATGCCAGATAATAAGGGTCTCAATTACATGGTAGCTACAACATGCAAGTGAGAAAACAATAGAAGTACATGGCAGATCAAGAGTGCAAAAATTTGCAACAATGGGAGGAGAGAGTGGGTAATGAAAGACAATGTAAGTTCGTGGCAATGCAAATGAAGTGCAAGTATTATAAAAGATTGGCATTGGCAGATAATTAATATCATCACACAGTGTAAAACAAGTTATTAAGCACCAAAGTAATTCAAGAAAAGATGTAACAGTTGAATAAGAACTTTTGAACACCAAAATTAATAAATTTAAAAAAATAAAAATATGCAATGAATGAAAGTATGCAAATAATTAAATAAAATAGAATGGGAGTGAGAGAAAATAAGAGAGGAAGAAGAAAGAAATAAGAAAAGATAAGAGAATAAGGATTCGGAGAAGAAAAGATAAGAAAATTGACACTAATCTGGATAGGTTGTGCGACGCTGGCGACGCGGTCGCGTGGGTGACGCGGTCACGTGGTGCGCAATAAGGTTAGGTGACGCGGACGCGTGGGGCACATGATCGCGTGACTTGATTTGTGCTAGTGGCGCGAGTGCAGCCTCGCGGTCACACAACTCTCTGTTCAAAACTTAGTATTGCCAGAATCCTGGGTGACGCGATCGCGTGGGGGACGCGATCGCGTGAGTGGCCATCATGGGGATATGACGCGGACGCGTGGGGCACGCGTTCGCGTGGTGAGGCTTGGGCTTTCAGCACGATTCCAGCCCAACTCCCGCTCAACTTTCGGCCATGCACCCTTTGACGTCAAAATCCAGGTCACGCGGCCGCGTGGGGTACGCGATCGCGTGGGAGGCCAGTATTCCCCTTGCGACACGGACGCGTCAGCGATGGGGTCGCGTGGGACGAATTGTGCCACTGGCACACATCCAGCCTTGCTCCAGCGTGACTCTCTGTTCGTTTTTATTTTTTTCTTCTCTCCTTGCGACGCGGACGCGTCGCTGATGTGGTCGCGTCGCGTGCTCGCTTTTTTTTTTATCTGAAAAATGAAGATGCAGAATGCAGTGTTAATATAAATATGATACAAAACTCCAGGTTCAATAAAATAAAATAAAACTCAAAAACAAATAAAACTAAATAAAAATGAAAAATGAATGATCATACCATGGTGGGTTGTCTCCCACCTAGCACTTTTAGTTAAAGTCCTTAAGTTGGACATTTGATAAGCTTCCTGTTATGGTGGCTTATGCTTGTATTCATCCAGGAATCTCCACCAATGTTTGTATCTCCAGTAATCTCCGGGGTCCCAAACTAGGCGTAGAAAGCCTTCAAGTAAGTTAAAGCAAGTGACCAGGCCCCAAGAGTGTTGATTACCGGGATGAATTCCGGGGTCCCAAATCTTGCTTTTGCACCCGTCTTTAAGTTGATTATCATGATTCCATCCAGGTGGTTCAGCTTTAGAATTCTCACTGAAGCGTCCAAACAACTTCCTAGACCCATTCAATTGAGCTTTACACCAACCTTTGCATTTAAACTTAAAGCTTCCAACCATGATGAACCTTGCAGGACAATTCTTACCACTGGCCATCTTCCTCTTACTCTTAATGCAACAAAGAGCTCTAAGTTGACCATCCGTCTCCAGTAGCCTATATTCAAGTGGGATTAGAAAGCTAAGGGATATGAATTTTACCCACTTGAATGTTGTGAAGGATGATGGCAACTTAGGGGGAGGGGTTTCCAACAACTTTGGCAAGGTAATTTCAAGCTCCACTCCCTTGTGCTCCTTTTTGACATCTTCTACCTCTTGATCAACCTCTACAAAATCTTCAACCATGATCTGCCTTGGAGGTTGTACGCTCTTCTCAACATCAACATCAAACACCGTGGAAGGAGGCTCTGTGACTGGACTTTCCAATGGAGGTACAGCATCTCTTAAGTCCGCAACCACTTCTTCCTTTTTAATAATTGCTGCTTTGTCCAGTTGTTTAAGTATAAAATCGTACTCATCCTCGATGTTTTTCTTTCTATGACAACTCCTTTCAACTATTCTTTCATCTTCAAGGGTCTCTCCTACCCTTACCCGTAGGGCCTCCTCTAGCTCTTTATGAAGTATGGATTCGCGAAGATGATTCATTCTTTCCTGTTCCATATCAATAGCATAATTGGGATCATCTTGCTCTTGGATTGATGGATGTGGGTGCTCTTCCATGGATGGTGGTGATGGGATGGAGAGATTATTCTGTGGTTGACAAGGAAGTGCACTAGAGCTTGAGGGTTGATTGTTGAAGGTATTTGGTGGTCTGAATTGGGTGAAGAGAGCTTGTATAGTAGAGTTTAGATTGGCAAGTACTTTCTCCATGGAGGTTTGGGGTAGATAGGAGGGTTCATTTGGTTCATAAGGTGGTTGGTATGGTGGATGAGGGTTAGGGTTATATGGAGGTGAATGGTGGAAAAGGGCTTGTGAGTATGGTGGTCCCAAGTTGTGTTGAGGAGGTTCATAGGCATATGATGGTGGTTGTTGATAGTCCATTGGAGGTGGTTGTTGCCATGAGGGTTGATCAAGTCCTTGTGGCTCCTCCCATCTTTGATTGTTCCAACCTTGATGCCTGTTCTCATTGTAATTTCTTCTTCCTGCAACATAATTGTAACCAGACTCATAGCCAAAGGGGTGAGAGTTCATAGTAGTAAATAAAAATTAAAAATAAAAATAAAAATAACTTTAAATTAAAAGGTTATTTAAATTTTGAATTTGAAAATTAAATTTTGAAATTTGAAATTTGAAATTTTGAAATTTGAAATTTGAAATTTGATTTTTGAAATAAGATAAGATAAGATAAAAATTTTAAAAATAAAAATCTGAATTTTTTTTCCGAAAAAAATTAATTGAAAATATTTTTGAATTTAATGAGGAAAGAGAAAAACAATAAAATGACACCAAATTTCAAATTTTTAGATCAAAACGAAGAAAACAACTAAGAACAGCTTGAAGGTCAAGATGAACGTGAAGAACAACTTGAAGATCAAGATGAACACTAAGAATAAATTTTTAAAAAAATTTTTTTTAATAACTAAATAAAAACAAATAACCTCTTAATTTATGGAAAACAAAAATAAAAACAAAAATAAAAACAAATAAACAAGCAAAAATCAAAAAAATATTTACAATAACCAATAATAAGGCACACGTTTGCAATTCCCCGGCAACGGCGCCATTTTGACGTTAGGATTTTTGCCAGTAAAGAATGTCATAAAAACAGTCGCGTTGTAGATATAGTCTCTAAACCGACAAAAATTCCTTCGTACAAATGTTTTTTGTTGTCACAAGTAACAAACCCCTTTTTAAAATTGATAACCGAGTATTTAAACCTCGGGTCGTCTTCTCAAGGAATTGCAGGGAGGTATGTTCTTATTATTGGTTATGAAGATTGTAAATTGGGGGTTTTGGAAGTAAGGAAGCAGTATGTTGCACAAAAAGAATAAAATAAAATAGTAATAATAAAATAAACTCTTGGCAAGGTATGAAGACTGGAGGTCCTATCCCAGTTATCCTTATCAATTGTAATGGAATTGGATTTTTCTCCCACTTTATTAACCTCTAACTATGAAGGTAAGTTAAGTGGATGAATTAATTCTTGAAAAATTCTAATTCTCAATCAACAATGAGTTTGATAACTCAAGAGTCACCAATTATTTAACCAAAGCCAAAAGGGAAATATCTAAATTAAATTAAAAGTAAAACAATCTTAAATCTAAAATACCTCAAATAATATTAATTAAGAAAATCATAACATGAATGTAGCATAAGCCAAATAGGCAACATAACTAATATAAGCATTAAAGTATCTGAAAGTAAGAGATAAATATAAAGTAAAAGAACGTTGAACCTGGGATTGAGAGTCACTCCTAAAACTAAGAGAAATCCTAAATCATAATCCTAAGAGAGAGGAGAGAACCTCTCTCTCTAAAAACTACATCTACTCCTAAAATTGTGAATATGAGAGCCTCCTTATGAATGGATGCAATCTCCCACTTTATAGCCTCTAATCTGTGTTTTCTGGGCCGCGAACTGGGTTGAAAACAGTCCAGAATTCGCTGGTTTCGAATTTTGCCACGCTGGATTTCCGTCATTGCAACGCGGTCGCATGGATCACGCGGTCGCGTTGCCTAGCGTCAGGGAAACTATAACATATTATATATCAAATCGAAGCGCCGGACGTTAGCTTTCCAACGCAACTAGAACCGCGTCATTTGGACATCTGTAGCTAAAGTTATAGTCGTTTGAGTGCAGAGAGGTCAGGCTAGACCGCTTAGCAATTTCTCCAACTTCTTGCATTCCTTCCACTTTTGCATGCTTTCTTCTCATCCTCCAAGCCATTCTTGCCTTATAATATCTGAAATCACTTAACACACATATCAAGGCATCTAATGGTAATAAGAGAGGATTAATAATAAGCAAATATAAGATCAAAGAAGCCTGTTTTCAATCATAGCACAAAATCAGGAAGGAAATATAAAACCGTGCAAATATTATGAATAAGTGGGTAAAGAGTTGATAAAATCCACTCAATTGAGCACAAGATAAACCATAAAATAGTGGTTTATCAGTTGCCCCTTGGAATCACGCCTCCACTGTGCTCTAGGAAGGCATATATTAGTGAGGATCTGGTCCAGTCTCTGATCAATGTTGACCCTCCTAGTGTAAGAGTAAGGGTCATCTCTAGATAGTGGTAACTGAAGTATATCCCTCACCCTCTCTGGATCGAACTCTATGATCCTCCCTCGGACCATAGTGCGTCAGTTCTTTGGGTCGAGGTTCATGCCCTTGAGATGCTTGTAAGTTACCCAAGCATTGTCATAAAATTCCCTGACCATCAGAACACCCACATCAGTCACAGGATTGCACAGAACTCCCCAACCCATCCTCAGAATTTGTTCCCGGATCTCCGGATATTCATCCGGTTGCAAATCAAATCGAACCTCCGAGATCACCTTCTTTTTGCTCACAACTTCGTTAAAGTGATCCTTGTGAGTCTTGGAGAAGAACCGGTTATAGTCAACTGGACCAGTAGCAGGATCCTTCTCCTTTCTCTTCCTTGAAGAGGATTCTCTAGTTTTTGGTGCCATATGAAAAATAATAGAAATGGAAAAGCGGAGTGCCCCTAACACCAAACTTAAAGCTTTTGCTCATCCCCAAGAAAAGAAAAATAGAAATAATAGATAAAAAGAGATAGAAAAAATGGAAAAAATATGGATGTATGAAGGGAAGAGAGAGAGAGGTACGAAGAGTTAGGGTATATGGAATTGAGAAGGAAACAAAAATAATGGAGATAGAGAGGTTAAAAGAAAGGAAAGGAGGTGAAGCAAGTGAGTTGGTTGTTGTGGTGAGGTAAAAGTAAAAAGAGAATAGTGGATATAAAAGGAGAGGGAGGGGGTTCGAGTATGAGGGAGGGGATGGGGTAAATAAAAATTTTGGAATTGAATTGAATGGGGAGGGGGTAACAGTTGGGGAATGGGTAAGAGAGATTTGGTGGAATTGATGGGATTTGATAGGGTAATGGAAGGTGTGGTTGGTATAAGGGAGATGGAATGGGGATGGGAAGGTGGGAAGGGGGGAAATAGGGAATGGGGGTGTGGATTGAATGGTCAAGTGGGGTGGGACCTGCTGGTTTTACCGTTTTCAATGTGCAAACCTTTTTCTTCGAATTCAATTCTAGGTTACTGGACTAAATGCCAACTCTGGCGTTTAACGCCACAGCGCTTTGCAAAACGTGACATTCAGGACGCTAAGTGCCCATGTGGCGTTGAGCGCCTTATGAAGCATGTGCTCCTTGGGTTTTGTGCCATCCAAGGCATTAAACGCCCTCCTTGGCATTTAACGCCAGGACCCTAGCTGCCAATTCAGGCGCTAAACGCCCAGCCTGGCATTTAACACCTAAATCGTCGTAATTCCACCTCGATTTGCCTGCTCCTCGGCACTGAACACCCAACCTAGCGTTTATCACCACCCATCAGAGAGCTTCTTGATAACTGTGCCATGTCTGGCACTGAACGCCTATCCTGCCGTTTAGCGCCAGAGCACTCAAGTAAAATACTCCTCAATGTGTTCTATCTCTCTTCCAGATTCCTTCTGTTCCTATTCTAAGCACTTTGCATGACCACAAACATTATTAAACCAAGGACAAACTAAGAATAATCATAAAAAGTGACTAAAAAAATGAAAATCAGACTGAGTGTGAAATTAAAGGATACTAAGTGTTGGGTTACCTCCCAACAAGCGCTTCTTTACCGTCACTAGCTTGACGGTCAGCTCTGTTAAAGCGAGGGTTGATCATAGTGCTTTAGCTCCTCACCTCTAATTGTGAATCTTTTTCTTGTGTTCTTGTGGATTAACTCAATATGATCAAGAGATAGGATCCTGTTCATCGTACGAGGCAAGATTGGGCTTTTAGTCAACACCACTTTCATTCCTGGTGAGAAATCTTCAGTGGGGATCTTTTTGTTTCTCCATCCCTTGGGTATTTTATTCTTGGTAACTTCCTCCTTGGTGGATGATGCATACCCAACACCAAACTTAGGTTTGATATCGCGGGGGGGGGGGGGGGTTGTATTGGTTCCCACCAAACGAGGCTTGAACTGCAAACTCTACTTTACTTCATTCAGGGATCCTTGGAGACTTGGGTTAGTGAGTTCACTCTTCATGCAAGTGCCTCCTTCACCTGAGTGATATATGGGTCTAAAAACCTTGAATATCAAAAACTCCCCATGCACCCTCAGAACAAATTTACCTTTTTCCACATCCATTAGAGCTCTCTCAGTGGTTAGGAATGGTCTTCCTAGGATTATAGAGGCATTTTTATCCTTGTCAAGGATCACAAAGTCTGTTGGGAGGAAAAATTTTCCCACCTTGACTAAGATATTTTTTCTGAGTTGAAAAATATAATTTTCTATGAAAAATTGCGTAAAAACGCGTACTAGTAAATTAGCCGGCAGTACCGGCTTAAATCTGTCCGGTACTGTGTGAGAGCAGTAAAAACTATAGAAAAACTTAGAAAAATAATTAAAGTTAAAAATTGGGCACAAATTTTAAAGGTTTGGCCTAAAGTTAGGCCAAACGGGCCAAAAATGCTAACGGGTTAGACTGGGCCAAAGTTGGGTCCAAGCCCATCATATATGAACACACAAATGAATGCCATTCCAGCCTCATTCATCACCTTAACAACACCAACACAACTGAAAAGAAAGAGAAGAGAGGTGAGAGCTTTTCCACCATTGTTACTATTCACTCCTCTCTTTCGGTGGCCATAACTCAAGCTACGGTGCTCCAATTTGCGTGCTATTTGCGGCTACACGAAGCTCTCTTGAGCTCGTTAGTTTCATCTAACTTTTGTTGGTAAGATTTTGAAATTTATTCTCCATTCTGCAGCCCTAAGAAATTCGAGATTTAAGGTTTTGGTTTTGAGTAGATTTTGTGTTTTCAATTGATTAGGTGGTCTCTAAGGTTGGGCTATTGGTGGTTTGTACCCCAAACACCATTGAAAAAGGTAAGAAAACTCTTTACCCTTGTGAAATTGTGTATTTAGGAACCCTAGTTGTTGATTTGTGTTAAATTAAGGTGTATAACTTGGAAAATTAAATTGTTGTTGCTTGCTAGAGTTAACTGGTGGATTGGTTAGTGAGTGGAGGCTTGGTTTGTATTCAAATTGGTGTATTGTGCATATTGGGAATTGGCCAAGGTATGATTTTAGTTTTCTCTATGTAATATGTAATATTTCTAGACACTTAGGCTAGTAGACCATAGGATAGGATTGAATTGGTTGGTAATGAGTGTTGATGTATGATGATTTTGATGAATATTATCATTTTGATGAATGTTGATGTTGATTTATGATGTGGGGTTGAAAATGAATCATAATGAGTATTGATAATGAATTATGAAGCTTGTTAATGATAAATGTTGAGGATAGTGAAATGATGCTTTGAATTGTAATAATTGAGAATTGAAGGTATGTAAGTGAGATTTTTTGGATGAAAATGATGAAATTGCATGTTGATAGGTTGTGGAATAATTGAAGAGTATATGAATATAATTTAAATACACTAGGACTAGTTTAGATGTAGAGCAATTGGTTATAAATTGAGAGTTTTGGTAAAAATTTAGTTTTAAGGATTTTGGTAAAAACGGATTTTGGGCCAACTTTGGCAGATCATATCTTAAGCTTCAGTTTTTGAAATGGATTGAATTTCATATCAAGTAAAAGATAATTCAAAGAGCTTTAAAATGGTACAGATTTTATGGAAATTAGAATTTTGCCGAAAAAGATATGATTGTTGGAAGTTCGTGTCAAAAATCTGAATTCTATGTTGTTACCGAAATTGTGAGTTCTTGTTTGTGTGCATACTCCGAGCAGGGGCCATGTTTTCACTAGTGCGTATGCACACTATGGTGCACATGCCCACACAGGGATATGCCTACTGCTGAGAATGTTCACACACTCTGGTGCGCACACACATTCTGTGAAATTTGCAAGTTGTGCTGAGAACGTTCACACACTCTGGTGCGCGCACACTCTGTGAAATTTGCAAGTTGTGTATATGCACAACATCATGCGTACGCACAAGCTGGGAAGTGCCTTCTGTTGAGGGCGTCCGCATGTATTCATGGGTGCACACAAATAGAAAATTTTACTTTGTGTGCGTACGCACACGTTAAGTAAACTCTTCTAGGCGTGCGTACGCACAACCCTATGCATACGCACACTGTCCTGTTTTTCAAAGAAAACCTTATTTTTAATCGTTTTACCTTTCTGAAAAGCTTGTAAACTTCTGTAATGCTTATCTAGGGTGTCTTAACTTATTTTTAGGCTTTGGAATATAGAGAATACCCTAAGTGAGTTTAACTAGATATTTTCTGGTAATAAGTTTAGAAGACGGAGACTTAGGTTTCTGAAGTTTGTGAGTGGACTATTGAAGTACTATGTTGATGATGAGTATGATGAGATGCAGAGATAAAAAAATTGGAAATGTTTGTGATGAGTCTGGGACTCGAAGATAAATGAGAAAGATTAAATACTGAAAGTGATCACGAATATATAATGTTTTATACTGGTATTGTTGAGACGTTATGCGCCTGGCAAGGACGGTAGGTTAATCCCGCCTGTCAAGGTCACGGCGGCAGCGTAAGGATGGTGGTTAATCCCACTTACGTTGAGATGTGAGGTCTGTGGCTGTGTATCCCGCTCGCATCCTTTCGGAATCACAAGAGTGTGCCGGGCACTATATCCCTGGACTGTGTGCCGGGCACGATATCCCTGAGGTTTCCCATTTATATTCGTGACTGAAAGGCGACATTCCCATGGGAACGTGTCGGGTTGGCAGTTGAACCAACAATGTGATATCACAGCCAAATAGGACAAGCATTTATCATGTGCATATTTTATATGTTTGTTTGCTTTGCCGACTTGTATTGTTTGCCTAATTTTATAACATGTCTAATTACTTCTTGCTTTACTGCGATACACAATAATTACTTGTGCTTTGCTTGTATGAATTACTTGTGTTTTCTACTGGGATTGAGGAGGTTCGGAAGGCGGTGGCAATGGGATCGCATGGAGGTTAGGCTGGTGAAGGCTGTGGGACAGCGGTGAACTAATAGTTTAGAAATCCCTTAAGTTAGTTAACCTGTTTAAGGATTTATTTATCTGTTTTATAAGCTTGAATACTATGCTTGATGTGAAGTTCTAGGATTGCCTCTGGCGTCCCGGAATCTTATATCTTACATTACTGGGCACTGTTATCATAATGAGAACCTCCGGTTCTCATACCATATTCTATTTTTGTTTTTTAGATGCAGGTCGTAACCTACCTCGGTGAGTTACGTGATGGTGACAAAGCGGAGGATCCTTATCCCATTTTGGAGTCATTTTTGATATTTTTTTAATACTCTCACTTTTGTATTTATATTTGCCTTAGAGGCTTACTTTGAGAGAGATATGTTGTATACTATTTTAACTTTCAAAACTCTGTAAGTCTATATATAACTAGTTAGCCTAAACTCTGCGGGCCGAGGCTAGTATCTTATGATTATTATACTCTTATATCTACATATGCCTTATTATCTTGTACCTTTATGCTTTTAGCTTTGTGTGAACGTTTTGCACTTTTGAAACTCTATTTTTGAGCTTATTTCTTCATCGGGCTTCTAGAATTACTATCTTTTTCTATATATATATATACATATATAATATTGTATAAGCCTTAGAATTGTCACGACCTTTAATTATCCTTTGCTTTACGGCACGAGATAAGGCTTAGGGTAATTAGGGTGTTAAATTTAGTGGTATCAGAGCAGTTCATCCTGTGAGCCTGAGGAATAGACCGATTGTGCTTCATCGCATACTCTGTGTCTTTTTCTTTCATGCTATTTAGGATATCTGTTTGATATATGCATAACATAGTTGTTTGTGAGTGCCTTTTTGTGATATTTGAAGTACTAGGCTTTTGATATTGAGACTAATCACCTTGATATCGACTATTTGGTGTAGACAGAAACCCTAATAGCTACTCACGGACGAGGTCATACACATACACGAGAAGAAACTAAGAATGACCGACCGGCCGATAACTATGCCAAGTTCATGGCGGCAATAACCAATTTGGAAAATACCATGCAAGCCAACACTGTTGCAACCATGCAAGCCATGAAAAGGATGGGTCAACCGACTGGGAATGGTAATGGAAACGGAAATGGAAATAGAGAAGGAGACGGTAATAACTTAGGTGGTGCTCCGATGACTTTAGCTTCATTTCTCAAGGTTCATCCACTAACTTTTCAAGGAACGACGAACTCCACTGAAGCAGACAATTGGTTTAGAGCTATGGAGCGTGCACTACAGACTCATCATGTCCCAGCTAACTAATACGTAGAATTTGCTGCCTATCAATTAAGGGGAGAGGCACAACATTGGTGGCAAGGAGAGTGCCAGTTGCTGCGGGTGTTTTCTGAGCTTGTGAACAAAGCAAGGGTGGTGAAAGGTTGTGCAAAGAAGGTGGCCCTAGCGAGAGATCCTAGAGGAGGAAACAACAACCGTGAGCGTGGCAAGTACTTTCAACCTAAGGCTCAAAACTTCAAGAGGGGAGGAGATGTACCTCAAGGTCAAGGCAACATTAGGTGACCCACTTTTGATCAGTACCACTAGGCAAGAGGAAGAGGTAACCAGAGTAAGACATCTCCGGATTTAACTTGTGATCGTTGTGGACGTTTTCATCCAAATGACTCGTGCAAATTGGGTATAGGTGGTTGATTCAAATGCAGATTGCTTGGTCACTTGGCGAGGGATTGTACTCGTGCGAGGAGCCCGAATGCGGGTCAGAATCAACACCATGGAAGAGTGTTTACTGTGAACGCCAATGATGGGCCAAAGGGGACCCTTTGATGAGAGGTAAATGTTTATTTGGTTATAAAATGTTGGTTGTATTGTATGATACTGGAGTTTCACATTTTTTCATTGCATTTGATAAGGTTGAGGATCTAGGATTGAAAATTTCGAAAGTTGCTTTTGATTTTCATGTGCATACCACATACCAAATAGTTGTGACTATATCAGGTTGTAAGGAAGTAACCTTCAAGATTGAGGATAGAGAATTTGTTCATGATTTAATCTATTTGCTAATAGTTGGATTGGAGATTATTTTGGGGTTTGATTGGTTATTAAAGAATTGGATTTTGTTGGATTGCTTTGAGCGATCAATTCGGTTTTTGCCGGAAGGGGAAGGTAGAGCAGTGGTAGCTGAGGGTTATTACCTGAACTCTGTGTTGGTGAACTGTATTGGAGAAGAGTGTCAGGGTTATATATTATTAGCTGTAAATGTGTTAGGCGATGAACAGAGGTTAGATCAAATTCTGGTAGTTAGGGAGTTTTCAGAAGTGTTCGCAGAAGATATTCCAATTTCCCTCCTCAAAGGGAGATTAAATTTGCTATTAACTTGGTACCAGGAGTCGGACCAGCATCGATTGTGCCATACCGGATGGCTCCCATAGAGTTATCTGAACTTAAGACTCAGTTGGAAGAGCTTCTGAATAAGAGGTTCATTCGACTGAGTGTCTCTCCATGGGAGCGCCAGTTTTATTGGTAAAAAAGAAAGATGGGAGAATACGACTCTGCGTAGATTACCGACAATTAAACAAGGTGATTGTGAAGAACAAGTATCCATTGCCGAGGATAGATGACTTAATGGATCAGTTGCAAGGAGATGGAGTGTTTTCAAAAATTGATCTAAGATCCGGTTACCATCAGATTAGGGTGAAGGAGGATGACATTCCGAAAACTGCGTTTAGGACGCGCTATGGACACTACAAGTTCACAGTGATATCCTTTGTGTTGACAAATGTACCTACTGTGTTCATGGATTACATGAACAGAGTATTTCATCCCTTTTTGGATAAGTTTATGGTAGTGTTCATATATGACATTTTGGTTTATTCTAAGACGACAAAGGAGCACAAAGAACATCTGAGAATTATGCTACAAGTTTTGAAGGAGAGGAAATTGTATGCTAAGTTGTCTAAATGCAAATTCTGAAAGGAGAAAGTGAAGTTCTTAGGTCACGTGGTGAGTAAAGGAGGGAGAGTAGTGGATCCTTCGAAGGTTGAGGCGGTGATGGAGTGGGAGAGACCGACTACGGTAACAGAGGATAAGTTTCTTAGGTTTGGATAGATATTACAGAATATTCATCAAGGGATTTTTTCAAATTGCATTACCGATGACTAAGTTAACCCGGAAGGAGGTACCGTTCGTATGGACGTCGGAGTGTGAGGAGAGCTTTCAAGCCTTAAAGGAGAAATTAACTTCAGCGCTTGTTTTGATTTTGCCAAAACCGCACGAGCCGTTTGAAGTGAACTGTGATGCTTCATTGAAGGGTTTGGGTTGCGTGTTGATGCAACACCAGAACGTAGTGGCTTACGCATCGCGTCAGCTGAGACCACATGAGGTGAATTACCCAACCCATGACTTCGAATTTTCGACGATTGTGTTTGCATTAAAAATTTGGAGCCACTACTTGTACGGAGTGAGGTTTAGAGTCATTTTTGATCACAAGATTGTTAAGTACATCTTTGATCAGAAAGAGCTCAATATGCGTCAGAGGAGGTGGATGAAGCTACTGAAGGATTATGACTTTGAACTGAGTTATCATCCCGGAAAGGCAAACGTTGTGGCGGATGCATTGAGTCGAAAGTCGTTAGCAATCGCTTGGATAAGGATCAAAGAGGAGGAGTTAGTGGATAAGTTTATAGACCTCAAGTTGGATGTTAGTGAAGTTGCCAGAATAGCTTGTTTGAATCAGTTGCAAGTTTCAAGTATGTTTAAGTCAGAAATTTAGAGGGCTCAGCAAAATGAACAAGAACTTCAGAGATTATTTCAACCGATTGGTAAGGAGAGGCATAGAGAGTTTACCAAGGACAATGAAAGGTTATGGAGGTATAAAGGAAGGATTTGTGTGCCAGATGTCGGTAGTTTGAGACAAGATTTGTTGTTGGAAGCTCAAAACGGCGGATTCTCCACTCATCTAGGTAGTACGAAGATGTATCATGATTTGAAGATGTTCTGGTGGCCAGGTATAAAGAGTGATGTAGCCACACATGTATCTAAGTGCCTGATGTATCAGAAGGTGAAGATAGAGCACTAGAGGCCGTTGGGAATGTTACAGCCGCTTGAGATTCCTCAGTGGAAGTGGGAAGGAATTGCAATAGATTTTGTGACCAATTTATCGAGGACTAGTTCAGGATTTGATGCGGTTTGGGTGATCATGGATCGCTTAACCAAGTCCGCTCACTTCCTGCCTATCCGAGTGAACTACTTTTTGGAGGAATTGGCGAGGTTGTACATCAAGGAGATTGTAAGATTGCACAGGGTGCCATCGAGCATAGTATCGGACTATGATCCCCGATTCACATCAACATTTTGGGGAGCTTTCTAAAGAGCTTTCAGTACGAGACTATGTCTTAGCACAACGTATCATCCACAAACGGATAGATAGTCGGAATAGACTATTCAGATGTTGGAGGATATGCTAAGGGCGTGTGTGTTGAATCAACAGGGAAGTTGGGACCGTTGCTTGCCATTGGTGGAGTTTGTGTACAACAACAGCTTTCATGCGAGCATCGGAATGGCTCCGTATGAGGCTTTGTATGGATGGAAGTACCAATCTCCACTATGTTAGTATGAAGTCGGTGAAGTAAGTGTGTTGGGGCCGGATTTGGTAGCAGAGACCACTGAGAAGACCAAATAGATTAGGGCCAGAATCCTAGCTGCACAGAGCCGATAGAAAAGTTATGCGGATCAGAGAAGGAAACTGTTGAAATTTGAAGTGGGTGAGCATGTATTTCTGAGGGTTACTCCGATGGGATTGGAAGGGCGATTAAGACAAAGAAGTTGAATCCGAAGTTCATAGGACCTTTGGAGATCTTGAGGCGAGTCGGGCCGGTGGCATATCAAGTAGCTTTGCCGCCGTATTTGTCTAACTTGCATGACGTATTCCACGTGTCATAACTCCGTAAGTACACATCGGATGCGTCTCATGTGTTAGAGCCCGAGTCGGTTGAGTTGAAGGAAAACCTGACTTTTCAAGTAACATCGGTGCGAATTGTTGACACTAATGTGAAGAAGTTATGTGGAAAGGAAGTTTTGTTGGTTAACGTGGCTTGGATAAGAGCAGGAGTGGAAGAACATACTTGGGAATCGGAGTCCGAGATGCATAAGGATTATCCCGAGTTATTCTCAGGTAATCACTAAATTTTGAGGACAAAATTTTCTATTTGGTAGGGAGAATGTAAGAATTGAAATTAATTAACTACTTAATTAAAATAATTTAATTTTCCAAAATAGGTTCCAAAAAAGTAGAATATTAATTAGAAAATTTAAATATGATTTTTGGACTCAGTAGATTTTTCTGAGTTGAAAAATATAATTTTCTACGGAAAATTGCATAAAAATGCGTACCGGTAAATTAGCCGGCAATACCGGCTTAAATTTATCCGGTACTGTTTGAGAGTAGTGAAAACTGTAGAAAAAGTTAGGAAAATAATTAAAGTTGAAACTGGGCGCTAATTTTAAAGGTTTGGCCCAACTGCCAAAAATGCTAACGGGTTGGACCAAGCCCAAGTTGGGCCCAAGCCCGACATATATAAACACACAAATGAAGGCTATTCAGCCCTATTCATCACTTAAACAACACAAATACAACTAAAAGGAAAGAGGAGAAAGGTGAGAGCTTTTCCACCATTGTTACTATTCACTGCTCTCTTCCGGTGGCCATAACTTGAGCTACGGTGCTCTGATTCGCGTACTGTTTATGGCTACGTGAAGCTCTCGCCGAGCCCGTTAGTTTCATCTAACTTTTGTTGGTAACATTTCGAAATTTATTCTCCATTCTGAAGCCCTAAGAAATTCAAAATTTAAGATTTTAGTTTTGAGTAGATTTTGTGTTTTCAATTGATTAGGTGGTCTCTAAGGTTGGGCTATTGGTGGTTTGTGCCCCAAACACCATCGAGAAAGGTAAAGATACTCTTTACCCTTGTGAAATTGTGTATTTAGGAACCCTAGTTATTGATATGTGGTAAATTAAGGTGTATAACTTCGAAAATTAAATTGTTGATGCTTATTGGAGTTGATTGGTGGATTGGTTAGTGATTGGAGGCTTGGTTTTGGACTCAAATTGGTGTATTGTGCATATTGAAAATTAGATAAGATATGAATTTGGTTTTCTCTATGTAATATGTAATATTTCTGGACACTTAGGCTAGTAGACCTTAGGATATGATTGAATTAGTTGGTAATGAGTGTTGATGTATTATGATTTTGATGAATGTTATAATTTTGATGAATGTTGAAGTTGATTTATGATGTGCGGTTGAAAATGATGATAATGAGTGTTGAAAATAAATTACGAAGCTTGTTGATGTTGATAAATGTTGAGGATAGTGAAATGATGCTTTGAAATGTAATAATTGAGAATTAGAGGTATGTAAGTGAGAATTTTTTGATGAAATTAATGAAATTGCATGTTGATAGGTTGTGGAATCATTAGAAAGTATATGAATATAATTTAGATACACTAGGACTGATTTGGATGTAGAGCAATTGGTTTTGAATAGAGAGTTTTGGTAAAAGTTGAGTTTTAAGGTTTTTGTTAAAAACGGATTTCGGGCCAACTTTGGAAGATCATATCTTGAGCTTTAGTTTAATTTTTGAAAAGGATTGAATTTTGTATCAAATAAAAGATAATTCAAAGATCTTTAAAACGGTATAGGTTTTGTGAAAATCATAATTTTACAGAAAAGGATATGATCGTTCGAAGTTGGTGTCTGGTTTGGATGTAGGGTGTAACACCCTAATTAGCCTAAGCCTTACCTCGCGTCGTAAAGCAAAGGTTAATCAGAGATTACGACAGTTCTAAGCTCATACATAATATATATATATATATATATAGAAGAATGGTATAATCTAGAAGCCCGATGAAGGATATAGCTAAAAAAAAAATAGGATTTCAAAAGCGCAAACGTACTATCTTAAGGCATAAGAAATAGAAGTGATATAAAAAAAGATAGTAGTATAATAGTGTAATACCATAAGAAACTAGCCACGGCTCGTGGAGTTTAAGCCGGCTAGCCAAATACAGATGTACAGAACCAGATAGTTTAAAAATAGCTTATACAAATTTTTCTCTCATAATACAAGCCTCTAGGCGAATACAAAATACAAAAAGAGAGATGTATAAACAAACTAAACCAAAAGACTCCAAAAGAATCCAAGATCCTCCGCCCCTGTCACTATCCAAAGCAACTCACTGAGGTGGGTTGCGACCTGCATCTGAAAAACACAACAAAGATATGGTATGAGAACTGGAGGTTCTCAGTATGGTAACAGTGCCCAGTGATATAGGATATAAGACCCCGGGACGCTAAAGGCAATCCTAAGCTCCATATCCATCACAAGATTCAAGCTTAAAGCATTCTAAAACAAATAAGCATAATATAAACCTCATCATAAATAAACTGGGTGCTCTATCTTAAGGGATTTCTATTCTAACCAAACACCGCTGTCCCACAGCCTTCACCAACCTATCCTCCATGCGATCCCATTGCCGCCACCTTCCGAACCTCCTCAATCCCAGTAGAAAGCACAATTAATAACAATGTAAGTAATTCACAAGTAAAAGCATACAATTCAAGTAGATCAAGTAAGCAAATAGGCATATTATTCAATTAGGCATACAATTACAAGTCGGCAAAGCAAACAAGCAGATAAAAAATGCATATGATGAATGCCTGTCCTACTGGCTGTGATATCACATTGTCGATTCAACTTCCAACCCGACACATCTCCATGGAGACGTCGCCCTTCGGATTTCTCGTATGCCTGTCCTACTCTTGCCACAGACCTCACATCTCAACACAAGCGGGATGAACCACCGCCCTTACGCCGCCGCCGCTACCTCGACAGGCGGGATCCAACCGCCGTCCCTGCTGGGTGCAGAGCGTCTCATATTCTTAGTAAAAACAATATCTCAGTGGTTTTCAGAAAACATTTTCAATATACAGATATCCATCGCCTCAATCCGAGTCCTCGACTCATCTCAACCACTGTCCATTCATAACTCAGTTTCCAATGTCCAAAGTTCATCATTCCTTATCTCATATATCACTCATCCTTCACCCAACGTCAAATCATTCTCAGCACGCCAGAAACCTAAGCCTCCATTTTCTAAGTTATCATAAAACCATGTATCAGGACTTTTAAGTTATATCCCATGTTCTAATACTCAAAACTAGGCCTAAAAGTCTTAAAATGGTGTTTTAGAAACTTACGACATTGTTGGGAAGGTAGAATAATTGAAAAATAAGAAAATTTTAAGAAACAGGACGTGTGCGGCCACACAGGGGTGTGTGTGTGCGCACACTCATGAGAGTTTTGAAATGCGTGCGTATGCACAAGGGTGTGTGTACGCACAGTTGTCAATTTTTACAAGGATCTGTGCACTCGCACAACCTGTGCCAGCGCCCCCCAACAGACCAGCCTTCCCGATATGTGCGTCTGCACAGACCTGTGCGTCCGCGCAGGTTGAAGTTTTTCCTTAGATGTGTGCGTGCACAAGCTGTGCTGGCGCTGTGAACAGAATGCACCTCCCTGCCTGTGCGTGCGCACAGGTGTGTGCGTCCGCACAGGTTGAAATTCTGGCAGGGATGTGCGCCCGCACACATCAACAAATCTTGAAATTCTGCAACTTTGCAGAATTTCAGATTTTTAACACCAACTTTGAAGGATCATAACTCACTCTATAAAATTCCAATTTTCACAACTTTTATATTGATTTAAAGAGTTTTCAAAAATCTTTAATCATAAACAAATTTCAATCAATTTCAAAAACCGAGGCAAAAGTTATGATCGTACAAAGTTCATTAAAAACTCAATTTTTTACCAAACTTCATAACTTACACAATTTATTACCATACACATTCCAACCTTTACCATACCATTCCAAAACTCCATTTTTCATCAAAATGTATCTATTGTATCATAATACACCAACTTTACCACATTCTCCTTCTCATTTCCTTATTTCCAATTCCGACATCAACCATATAACACTTATGATCAAAATCACCATCACACTCACCATTTCAAAAATCATCATACTACAATTATCATAAGGAACCAACTTTCAATCCATACAATCATTAAACAATATCATATCATTAAAATTCATCACAAATCAACCCAACATTCATCAATTCATCAACATTTAACACACCAACCATCATTTTAGTTTAACCTATCTTATTGGTCACTAGCCTATGTGTCCATGGATATTATATACTACATAGAGGAAACTGAAACCATACCTTGGCCAATTCTCTTTATGCACCCAAATTTCAACTTCGCACAATTAATCTTCCAACCACAATCCAAGCTTTCAAATCCACTCCAATAAGCACAATTTGTTCCAAGAGCTCCCAAAGCCACAATAATCAAGCTATATACATATAAATCACCTCAACTCAACCTAGGGTTCCAATTAAACATAATTTCCCAAGGGTTTAGTGGCTTTACCTCCTCCAACAGTTTTGCTAGTAAGAATCCAAGGCTAAGCAAAGATTAGAGAAAATCCTATATACCCTAAATTTTGAGGAGAGAAACTGAGAGGGATTTAAGCTTTCTTACCCGTTTCTTATATGGGATGTGTAGACCTCTCCGCAAAGAACGTGTAGCCGCTGATGGCACGCAAATCGGAGCTCTCTAGCTCAAGATATTAGCTTTGGAAGAAGATGATGAATAGTGCTCACTCTCTTCACTCCTCCTTTCAATTTCTGATTGTGTGTGCTTGTTAGTGTGTTGTGATGCTGGTTGGTTCATTAATTGAGCCTTTTATATGTTGGACTTGAGCCCAACTTGGGCCTGGTCTAACCCGTTAGCGTTTTTAGCCCGTTTGGCCCAACTTCAGGCCAAACCTTTAAAATCAACGCCCGGTTTTTCATTTCTAACATTTTTCTAAGGTTTTCGCCGGTTTTCACTTTTTCTCATGCGGTACCGGGCAGACTTGAACCAGTTCAACCGATTTAACTGCTGGTTCACAATTTTTCCTGGTTTTTCGCAGAAAGCACATTTTTTGACTCAGAAAAAACCTACTGAGTCCGAAAATCACCTTTAAATCCTCAAATTCTCACTCTAACTTTTTGGAATCTAATTTGGGCAATTAATCAATTAATTAACCGGTTTATTAATTACGGTTCTTACATTCTCCCCACCAAATAAGAAATTTTGCCCTCAAAATTTGAATTACCTGAGAAAAGCTCGGGATAATCCTTCCACATCTCAGATTCCAATTCCAAAGTATGCTCTTCAACTCCTGCTCGCTTCCAAGCAACCTTAACCAACGAGACTTCTTTTCCTCGCAGCTTCTTCACACTAGTGTCATTGATTCTCACTGGCGTTACTCGGAAAGTCAATTTCTCTTCCAACTCGACCAATTCAGGCTCCAACACATGAGCCACATCCGACGTATACTTACGGAGCTGTGACACGTGGAATACGTCATGCAAGTTAGACAGATGAGGTGGCAAAGCGACTTGATACGCCACCGGCCCGAATTGCTTTAGAATCTCAAACGGTCTTATGTATCTTGGGTTCAACTTCTTGGTCTTGATTGCTCTTCCAACCCCAGTTGTCAGTATAACCTTAAGGAATACATGTTCTCCTACTTCAAACTCTAACGGTTTCCTTTTCTGATCCGCATAATTCTTTTGTCGACTTTGCGTAGTTAAAATCCTTGCACGAATCTTCTTAATGTTCTCAGTAGTCTCTGCTATCAAATCTGGATCCAAAACAATTGCTTCACCGGATTCATACCAACAAAGTGGAGACTGACACTTCCGTCCATACAAAGCCTCATACGGAGCTATCCCAATGCTCGCATGAAAGCTGTTGTTATATGCAAACTCCACCAACGGCATGTAACGATCCCAACTCCCGGTTGATCCAACACACATGCTCTTAGCATATCTTCTAACGTCTGAATAGTCCTTTCCGACTGTCCATCGGTTTGCAGATGATATGCGGTGCTAAGACATAGATTCGTACTGAAAGCTCTTTGGAAAGCTCCCCAAAACCTTGATGTGAATCGGGGATCACGGTCCGATACTATGCTTGACGGCACACTATGCAACCTTACTATCTCCTTGATGTACAATCTCGCCAACTCATCCACAGAACAGTTTACTCGGATAGGCAGAAAATGAGCGGATTTAGTTAAGCGATCCACGATCACCCAAATCGCATCAAATTCCGACCTAGTCCTTGGTAAACCGGTCACAAAATCCATCGCAATTCCTTCCCTTTTCCACTGAGGAATTTCAAGTGGTTGTAGCATTCCTGACGGTTTCTGATGCTCTATCTTCACTTTCTGACAAGTCAAACACTTGGATACTACGGTTGCTATATCACCTTTCATCCCCGGCCACCAGAACATCTTCTTCAAGTCATAATACATTTTTGTGCTTCCGAGATGGATAGAAAACCCACTGTTGTGAGCCTCTGACAGCAAGTCTCGCCTCAAACTCCCAACATCCGGTATGCAAATTCTTCCCTTGTATCTCCATAACCCTTCATCATCCTTAGTGAATTCTTCGTGCCTCTTATCACCAACTAGTTGGAACAATTGTTGAAGCTTCTGCTCATCTTGCTGAGCCCTTTGTATTTCTAATTTAAACGTACTTGAGATTTGTAGCTAGTTCAAACAAGCTCTCCCGGCAATTTCACCAATATCCAGCTTAAGATCCACAAACTTATCTACTAGCTCCTCTTCCTTAATCCTCATCCAAGCTATTGTTAGAGATTTTCGACTCAAAGCGTCTGCCACCACATTCGCCTTTCCAGGGTGATAACTCAACTCGAAGTTATAATCTTTAAGCAATTCCATCCACCTTCTCTGGTGCATATTTAGCTCCTTCTGATCAAATATATACTTGAGACTCTTATGATCAGAAAAGACGCTAAACCTTACTCCGTACAAGTGGTACCTCCAAATCTTTAATGCAAACACAATCGCTGCTAATTCCAAGTCATAAGTGGGGTAATTCACCTCATGCAGTCTTAGCTGACGCGATGCGTAAGCCACCACATTCCGGTGTTGCATCAACACGCAACCCAAACCTTTCAGTGACACATCACAATATACTTCAAACGGTTCATGCGGTTTCGGTAAGATTAGAACAGGTG
Source organism: Arachis ipaensis (assembly GCF_059453495.1). NCBI lineage: Eukaryota > Viridiplantae > Streptophyta > Magnoliopsida > Fabales > Fabaceae > Arachis > Arachis ipaensis. Next base: position 90,670,132 of record NC_142438.1, read on the forward strand.
CTGAAGTTAACTTCTACTTCAAGGTCTGAAAACTCTCTTCACACTCCGACGTCCACACGAATGGCACTTCTTTCCTTGTTAATTTTGTCATTGGTAATTGATGAGCGGATAATTTATACGCTTTTGGCATTGTTTTTAGTATGTTTTTAGTAGAATCTAGTTACTTTTAAGGATGTTTTCATTAGTTTTTATGTTAAATTCACATTTCTGAACTTTACTATGAGTTTGTGTGTTTTTCTGGACTTTCAGGTATTTTCCGGCTGAAATTGAGGGACTTGAGCAAAAATCAGATTCAGAGGTTGAAGAAGGACTGCTGATGCTATTGGATTCTGACCTCTCTGCACTCAAAGTGGATATTCTGGAGCTACAGAACTCAAAATGGCGCGCTTCTAATTACATTGGAAAGTAGACATCCAGGGATTTCCAGCAATGTATAATAGTCCATACTTTGGCCGAGTTTAGATGACGCAAACTGGCGTTCAACGCCAGCTCTCTGCCCAATTCTGGCGTCCAGCGCCAGAAACAAGTTGCAAAGTGGAGTTCACCGCCCAAAATGGCACAAAAGCTGGCATTCAACTCCAAGAATGACCTCTCCACGTGTAGACTTCAAAGCTTAGCCCAAGCACACACCAAGTGGGCCCCGGAAGTGGATTTATGCATCAATTACTTACTTCTGTAAACCCTAGTAGCTAGTTTATTATAAATAGGACTTTTTACTATTGTATTTGACATCCTGAGTTTTATCTTCGGATCATCCTGGATTGTATTCTGATCCTGTGATCACGTTTTAGGGGGCTGGCCATTCGGCCATGCCTGGACCTTTCACTTATGTATTTTCAACGGTAGAGTTTCTATACTCCATAGATTAAGGTGTGGAGCTCTGCTGTTCCTCAAAGATTGATGCAAAGTACTACTGTTTTTCTATTCAATTCAACTTATTCCGCTTCTAAGATATTCATTCGCAATTCAACCTGAATGTGATGAACGTGACAATCATCCTCATTCCCTATGAACGCGTGCCTGACAACCACTTCCGTTCTACATTAGATTGAATATCTCTTAGATCTCTTAATCAGAATCTTCGTGGTATAAGCTAGATTGATGGCGGCATTCATGAGAGTCCGGAAAGTCTAAACCTTGTCCGTGGTATTCCGAGTAGGACTCTGGGAATGAATGACTGTGACGAACTCCAAATTCACGAGTGCTGGGCGTAGTGACAGACGTAAAAGGATAGTAAATCCTATTCCAGTATGATCGAGAACCTCCAAGATGATTAGCCATGCAGTGACAACGCATCGGACCATTTTTACAGAGAGGAATATAATGCAACCATCGACAAGGGTGATGCCTCCAGACGATTAGCCGTGCTGTGACAGAGCAATTGGACCATTTTCCCAAGAGGATTGAAAGTAGCCATTGGCACCGGTGACATCCTTACATAAAGCCAGCCATAGAAAGGAGTAAGACTGATTGGATGAAGACAGCAGAAAAGCGGAGGTTCAGAGGAACGAATGCATCTCCATACGCTTATCTGAAATTCTCACCAATGACTTACATAAGTATTTCTATCCTTCTTTTATTACTAAATTTCGAAAACTACATAACTATTTTATATCCGCCTGACTGAGATTTACAAGGTGACCATAGCTTGCTTCATACCAACAATCTCCGTGGGATTCGACCCTTACTCACGTAAGGTATTACTTGGACGACCCAGTGCACTTGCTGGTTAGTTATGCGAAGTTGTGAAGATATGTTTAGACCATGGTTCTGTGCATCCGTTTTTGGTGCCATCGCCGGGGAATCTATTTCGAACAATAATTCACAACCTGAGTAACAATTTCGCATACCAGTAATGCAATCCAGGAAAATCCTTCAATGAATCTTCGATAATATCCTGCTAAACCCAAGAAGCTCCTAACTTCCGTCACCGTCGTCGGTCTTTCCCACTCCATCACTGCTTCTACCTTCGAAGGATCCACCACTATTCCTCCTTTACTCACCACGTGGCCTAAGAACTTTACTTCCTCCTTCCAGAACTTGCACTTTGACAACTTAGTGTACAACTTCTGCTCCTTCAAGATTTGCAACACAATCCTAGAGTGTTCTTCATGCTCTCTTGCCGTCTTAGAGTAAACTAAGATGTCATCTATGAAAATCACCACGAATTTGTCCAAAAAGGAACGAAACACTCTGTTCATGTAATCCATGAAAACAGCAGGTGCATTCGTTAACCCAAAGGACATTACCGCAAACTCATAGTGTCCATAGCGTGTTCTAAACGCAGTCTTAGGGATATCATCCTCCTTCACTCTTATTTGATGGTAACCGGATCTCAAATCTATCTTAGAAAACATTCCAGCTCCTTGCAATTGATCCATCAAGTCATCTATCCTTGGCAGCGGGTACTTATTCTTCACAGTCACTTTGTTCAACTGTCTGTAATCCACACACAAGTACATTCCTCCATCTTTCTTCTTCACCAATAAAACTGGCGCTCTCCTTGGTGATACACTCGGTCGAATGAACCTCTTGTTCAGAAGCTCTTCCAATTGAGCCTTTAGCTCTGCCAACTCTATCAGAGCCATTCTATATGGCGCAATCGATACTGGTCCAGCTCCCGGCACCAACTCGATCGCAAATTTAATTTCCCTTTGAGGTGGGAACTCAGGGATATCTTCCGGGAACACTTCTGGAAAATCTTTAACCACCGATATCTGATCTAAGTTCTGTGCATCACCCAACGTATTCGCAGCCAATAGAATATAACCCTGACACTCCTCCCCATTACAATGCACTATTACAGAGTTCAGGTAATATCCCGTAGCTACCACTGCCCCATTCTCTCCTTCCGGCATAAACCGAATGGTCCGCTCAAAACAGTCCAACAAAATCCGATTCTTCGACAACCAATCAAACCCTAAAATCATTTCAAGCCCCACCATTGGTAAACAGATCAAATCATGCATAAACTCTCTACCTTCAAGCTTGAAACCTACTTGTCTACAACCTGACCTAGTCATAACTGTTTGATGCAGAGTATGTGCATACAGATTAAAAGGTAACTCTGACACTTTCAAGCCTAATTCCTCAATTTTAGCAAACGAAATAAACGAATGCAAAGCTCCAGTATCATATAATGCAACTAAGGATTTATCACCGCGAGGGCAATCCTTTGCAATGTGGCCAGGCAACCCACAGTTGAAGCATGCACCTATACCAATCTTGCATGAGTCATAAGGGTGAAAACGTCCACAACGATTACAAGCTAAATCCGGAGAATCCTTACTCTGATTTCCTCTTCCCCTAGCATACTGAAACTGATTCTGATTGTTCTTTTTGAAACCCCCTTGGCATTGAGATGCATATCCTCCTCTCTTGAAGCTTTGTCCTCTTGACCACTGTCACAGAAGCACCCAAAGATGTATTGGTAAAGATTCTCTTCAAGAAAACTGCGTTGTAGGTATAGCTCTACCAACAACAATCCTCGGGGGTCAAATTTAGAAGAGGGATTTGGTTGTCACAAGTTCAACCCCAATAGAAATAACCGAAGTATTCAAAACTCGGGTCGTCTCACAAGGAATGGGCAATCATGTGCTTCGACATTGGTTAGAAATCCGGGGTTGTGAGTTATGAGCATGAAAATAAATGGGAATCTTAACAAACAAGTAATCTTAAAATGCAATAATTAATTCAATCAACTAAACAAAACATAAGCACCTTAAATGAATAAACAACATCCTACTTAATCCTATTATGTCCCAAACAAGAAACTACAACTGAAGCAATTGGTTGAGAAAGTTGATTTTCAAGTATGAATAATAAAGGTAACTCTTGGCTAGGCTCGGAAATTAGGATCACCATCCTTGTCTAACAATTATACCTTGACAATTATAAGGAACCAAGCTCATTAAGTCTACTCTCAAGTCTTAAGTACGTGATATCTACTCCTAGACTTGAAGTACGTCAAATGGCCCTGATCACATCAACCCATAAGTCCCAACCTATTTACTAATTAGATTAGTAGTGGGTTGGCATCAATGAGTATCAAATTGACCACCTAGGGCTCCCAAATCATCAAATTCATTAGACCCAATGACTCAAGTTTACCCAATTCCCTTGACTTAGGCCAAGAGTGAAAAAGAACTACTCTATAATCAAAGTAAACAATTCATCAAATACTTGGTAAGCACTAACAAAAGACATGTTCAAATTAGCAATTAAATTGAGTTCTACAAATACCCACTAACGATTATCAACATGCAATCATCCAAACAACAAAGCTAAGCATAGAAATCATCAATGTAACATCAACAAGTCAAGATTCACAACATTCATGAAATGGGTATAAAATGAGAATTGACAAGAATTCATAAACTATCACAAGATATAAGCAAAATTGTAACAAGAAATTCAAATTGAACAATTAAGACTAGTAATTAACAAGATTCAAGTCACAAATCAACAAGGGAAAATCAAATTAAAACTAGATCTAGAGAGAAACAAGGGTTTCTCCCTCTAGAATAACCAAAGAACCCCAAAAACTAACTAAAAATTATGTCCTAGTGTAGAATGAGTGATCCCCCCCTTTTCCCCTAGCATCCTTGGGTCTTTTTCCATGCAGAAGCAGCTTGAAATTAGGCCTAATGAGCCTCAGAAATTGCCAGGCACGATTTCCTTTAATGAGGTCACGTGCAGCCTTCCACGCGTGCGCGCGCGCGCGCCGATTGCTCCTGCGTTCTACGCGTGCGCGCCAAGTGCGCGTGCGCGTCAATAAGATTCTCCTGATTCGCGCGGATGCGTCCATCCCCGCGCGCCGCTTTCAGCCAATCCCATCCACGCGTGCGCGTGGAGTGCGCGAGCGCGCTGATGCTGCTTTTCCAAAGATCTCAATTCTTCATGTTCCTCCCTTTTGTACATGTTTTCTCCCTCTCTTCTAAGTCATTCCTACCCTATAATTCCTGAAATTACAACAAATACATCACGACATCGAATGACAATAGAAGAGGATTAAAATATGGCAATTTTAAGGCAAAATAAGCATGTTTTACATCATCGAGCAATATTGGGAAGTAAACACAAAACCATGCATTTCTTGCGAATAAGTGTGAGAAATATTGATAAAATCTCCCAAAATAAGCACAAGATAAACCACAAAATCGGGGTTTATCAAATCTCCCCACACTTAAACCAAGCATGTCCTCATGCTTAAAATAAAAAGAAAAGACCAAGGATCATGGTGAGAAAGGGTTTATGAAATGCAAACTACCTAAGTGGATGCGTGCAACTAATGTAAAATCATCTATATACTTGGTCAAGAGTAAATCTATCCTTCAAGAATACATGTGAGCATATAGGGTGAAAATAGTATGCAATTCATGAATCCTACCAAATTGAATATCACTAAAGAGTGCATATGACTTGCTGAACGAACGCTTGTGAAAGCCAGGAACAAGCATTGAGCATCGAACCCTCACCAGAAGTGTATCCGCTCTATTCACTCAAGTGTCTAGGGTTCGTCACTCAATCTCCTCCTAATCATGCTTTCCAAGATTTGTCTTTCATCTAATCAATCAACAATTACTTAATGCATGCTTACAAGTATCATAAGGTCTTATTCATGGGTTGTAACGGGGCTAGGGTGAAGGTAAGGATGTATATGGCCAAGTGGGTTCAAAATTTGAGTCCTTGATCAACCTAGGATCCACTAGACACATAGAACAACCTATACAACTACAATACATTCCTAGCTACCCTTGAGTTTTATCCTTTTTGCATACTCATGCATTCTTTTCAATTCACACCCATATGCGTTATTTTTATTACTTTATCTTGGGGCGTCTTTGTCCCCTTTCATTGCTTTCTCTCTCTTTTTATTATTATTATTATTATTTTTCATATATATATATATATATATATATATATATATATATATCTATATCTATGTATCCCATTTTCTTGGGATTTTTTTTTGTGAACCAAAGTGTCAATGCATACGGTGTAATCATTTAACACATGAGTATATTCCCAAAATCCTAGAATCTTCGATTACACTACAATTACATCCCCATATATCTACCCGAATTCCCCAAGTATACCCTCCTATTTGAATGATACACATCCTAACTTACCTAAGCCAATCAAGGATTCAAATTTAGGGACATTCATGGTTTTTCGCTTAGGGTTGTTGATGAGCTTTATTTAAGAACAAGAGGGTTTATCAAAGGCTCAAAATTGGTTAGCAATGGTAGATATAAGGGTCAAGGCTATTTGGAAAAAGTGACTATTGAAATGATGGCCTCAATCATGAAAATGCATTCATACATAAAGCAATGGACATATAGAATCAACAAAGCAAGGATCACATTCATAGAGAGAGAGATATGCACACAAGAATAGAAATAATGGTTAAAAAATGTAACCATGCAATAGGCTCAAAACTTTCATGCTTGTGTTCTTAACTCAATTACTATGTTCCAAAATACATTCTTAAAGCAAGTTTACTACAAAAATTTTCAAAATTTTTGGTAGGTTACCCAGACCACAGTTTCTTGGAAAGAAAGTTATTGTTTTGACCAAGTAACTCTATAGAAACTAACCATCATGCAAAGAGTATTTACAAGTAAGACTAACTACACATGCAATATATAAAAAGAGAAAAATAAATCCATGGGTATTGAGGAGAAGAGGGCGTTACCCATGGAGATCGGTCGAACGACCTCCCCACACTTTTAGAATTTAGCACGGTCCTCCGTGCTACGAATGATACGCAAGGGACGGTCGGGACCGGAGCCTTCACTATCCCCTTCATCAGAACTCCCATCGGTTGGGTTTGAGGTGGATGTGAATATTTTGGGTTCCTCCATGCTAGGGGCAACAAAACCCAGAAGTGTCTTGATGTAAGTATAGCGGCGGTGCCGCTCATATCTATCAAGCTTCCGGTGAAGATCTTCTATCCTTTGATGTGTGGATCTCAGTGGTGGTGATGATGAGCTAGAAGGAAAAAGAAGTGGCGGGGCCATGTCGAGGCTTGGTTTGTTCATGGGAAGGTGTAGGTATTTTCAGCTTGGGACTACATCGCCCTTAGCCGGAATCATAATCCTCTTATCCTTGGCTTCCCAAGAAACACCCGCAGCAGCAACTAAGTCAGACACCAATGCTGGAAATGGCAAATTACCCCGGTCGTGAACTTGACTCATTGCTTGCTTGACAAGAGGTGGAATGTTCACTGGCTTCTCCGTGAGAACACACCAAACAAGCAAGGCAAGGTCCGCCGTGATGGACGACTTGTGAGTGCGAGGCAACACATAGTGGGATAGGATTTGGGCCCAAGCTCTAGCTTCCACAGTGAGTAAGCGAGCATCAATACTCTTGGGCCTCATCCGCTGTCGACCTTGGATCCAAGAAGATTCTGACTCAGCAATGACTCAGAGGATCGAGTCCTAATTGAATCTATACTCCTCTCGCTGACGTAGGACTTCTTGGTAGCCATCCATGTCACTTGGCACTGGTAGAACATTAAGCACTTGCTGAATAGCCTCTTCTGAAACTGAGACTTGTTTCCGGCGCATGTATACCGATTGAAGAGAGGAAAGGTGGTAGTTAGTATAAAATTCTTCCACCCAAGAGAGGTTGATTTCCTTTGGTTTCCTCAAGAGAAACTCCCATCCTCGCTGTTCAATGCGGGACAGAATATAAGGAGCAACATTATCCGGCGGAGCTAGTAGATGCTCAGGGTGATAGTTCCTTACGGCTATGGAAGGGAACTTAAGTTCACAGAAGCGGTTGGGGAACCTTGAAGAGTCTCTTGCCGGTTTGCCCTTGTCATTCTCATCAATAGGAGCGGGTGTCTTTCCTTTTTTTTATAAGAGTTTGGCTCCTATTAAAGAACGCGCCTTAGAATTTGATTTTTGGGGTGCCCTCCTTGCGGCCGGTTTCCTTGGAGCTATCTCCTTGCCTTTCTTGGTGGCCATCCTAAAAAGGGAGAGAAAGAAGGAAAACATTAAACCCAAGAATCAATTTAACAAAAGACATGCAAGTGAATTGTAATGCCCGTGGTAGATGTAAAAGCAAGGGTCATAACACTTGGTATGGGATGCAAGAGGGAGTAATGCATGCAATGGCATGAGAAGAGTAGTCTCAAGCACCCATAATAAAGAGCAAGTCATATTCAATGAATATCTAACTGGTAAGTATCAACTACAAGCACACAAGTTAGGCTCAATGCATTTAAGAGAAAGCAAGTGAATGAGGAAGGAGCAACAATTGAAAAGTACATGGCTAAATTAAGCCAAAATAGGATGTGTGCATTTCCTCGAACACTTGGCGTGCGATAATCAAGCAATGAGAAATTATGAGATACTAAACCAATTCAAAGCCCAAAATGGAACATCAATCATCACATAAACATCACTCAATGGTAAAAGAGTGACAAAAGATCTAGTAATGCAAATTAAGCTCAAGTTCAACATCCATGGAGAAATAAAGGAAAAGTAAGCAAACAAAAACAAGAAACATCATCATCAAGTAAAAGAGAAACTAAGTAAGGCAATAAGAAACATCTAATTAGAAGAAATAATGCAAGGAAAAATGGAAGTAAAGGAATGGAAGAAGCTAAACCTTGATGAGTATGAAAAAGCAAGGTTGAATCTTCTTTTGTGAAGATGAGAGAGAAAATAGGAGAAGTGTAGCGCCACCGGAAAGGGTGGTTGTCACCGGTGAGTGGCCGGAGACAATGGTGGTGGGTTGTGGAAGGAGAAAAAGAGAAGGGAAGTGATGGATTGAGAGGAGAAAGAAACTAAAGAAGAGAAGGGGTTGAAAGAAAGGAAAACAGGGCAAGGCGCGAAGGCCTTAAATTGACTCGCGCAACCGGCGCGCGGGCACAAGGTGCGCTGGCGCGTCGATGAGAGTGCTAGCAGATGGCGCGAGCGCGTCAGTGGCGTGCGCGCGCAAGAGAGGTTGTGCCTCAGGCACAAAAGTGGCACAAAGTTAGCACAAGTCTCTGGTTTTTGTACCAGAGTGAGTCAGTGAGGTAGGCGCGCGGGCGCGCACCCTGTGCGGACGCGTGCTAGAGGTATTTCGCCACTGGCGCGAACGCGCACTACGCGTGGACGCATATGTTCTGGCACAAGGTCGGCCCAATTGTGGCACAACTCTCTGGTTGTTGTACTAGAGAAGTCATATTCGCCATTGGCGCGCGCGCGCACCGTGCGCTAGCGCATTGATGGGTAAATTGCCAGAGTGCGCGCAGGCGGCATGTACGCGGACGCGTGAGTGCCTGGCGCGACTTGGGCATGAAGTGGGCATAACTCTCGAGTAATTGGCCCAAGAGTTGGGGATTGCTACCGGCACGCGCGCGCACTGTGCGCTGGCGCGTCGGTGCCATTTTTCAAAGACAAATTGTTGTTTTCTTCACTTTTGCACACCCTATCTACAAGAACATTCTTCCTTCCTAGTAGAATCAGCAAAACTAACATCCCTATGCACTCAATCAATCAACAAAAGATCCTAAAATTCACAAGAAACCAAAAATACTAAGAAGACTATATAAACAAGGAAGATCTTACCATGGTGGGGTGCCTCCTACCGAGCACTTTTCTTTAACGTCCTTAAGTTGGATGGTCCTTTTCTTAAGCTTCCTCAATTCTTGGTGCGTCCTCCAATATGTACACCTCTAGCTCCCTTGGAGGCTTGCAACCATGATATTTCTTCACCCTATGTCCGTTCACCTTGAAAGTCGCTTCACTTTTGGGATCAAACAATTCCACCACTCCGTAGGGCTTCATCTCCTTCACCTTGAAAGGTCCTTCCCATCTAGAGCGGAGCTTGCCAGGCATAAATCGGAGCCTTGAGTTGTAGAGGAGGACTTCATCTCCTTCTTGAAAGTCCTTCTTCCGAATGTGATGGTCATGGAATGCTTTAGTCTTTTCTTTGTAGATTCGGGCATTCTCATATGACTCATTCCTCAAGCATTCAAGCTCCTCTAATTGTAGCTTCCTAGCTTCACCCGCCTTGGCTAGATCCATGTTGCACTACTTTACCGCCCAATAGGCTCGATGCTCAATCTCCACCGAAAGGTGGCATGCCTTACCATAGACGATCCGGAAAGGGCTCATCCCTATCGGAGTCTTGTAGGCCGTTCTATATGCCCATAGTGCATCTCCTAACCGGAGGCTCCAATCTTTTCTTTGTGGATTGACCACTTTTTCCAAGATTCTCTTGATTTCCCGGTTGGACACTTCCGCTTGCCCATTTGTTTGCGGATGATAAGCAGTAGCAACCTTATGCGTCACTCCATAGCGCTTGAGCAATGCTTCTACTTTCCTGTTACAAAAGTGGGATCCTTGGTCGCTCACGATTGCTCATGGCGACCCATAACGACATACAATATGATTCTGTATGAAAGAAACAACGGTATTGGCATCATCAAGGCGGGTAGGCACGGCCTCTACCCACTTTGACACGTAGTCAACCGCTAACAGAATATACAGATACCCACTAGAGTTGGGAAACTGTCCCATAAAGTCAATGCCCTATACATCAAATATCTCGCAGAACAACATAGGTTGCTGAGGCATTTCATCCCTTTGGGATGCGTTTCCTGACTTCTGACACTGATGGCAAGACACACATAACTGGTTAGCATCCTTGAATAAGGTTGGCCACCAGAATCCACAATCCAACACCTTTTTAGTGGTCCTTTGTGGGCCAAAGTGGCAACCACATTCGGACGAATGACAAGCTTCCAGAATTGGTTGGAATTCAAATTCCGGGACACACCTTTGGATTACTTGGTCTACGCCTCTCTTCCACAAGTGAGGGTCATCCCAAATATAGTATTTGGAATCACTCCTTAACTTGTCCCTTTGGTTTTTCGAAAAGTTGGGAGGGAAGATTCTTACAACCAAGTAGTTTGCATTGGGGCAAACCAAGGAAGGCTATCCGACACAGCATGCAAACTATCCAATGGGAATGAGTCATTGATCGGAAATGGATCAGTTTTTGAATTCTCAATGCGGCTTAAATGATCCGCAACCAGGTTTTGAGATCCACTCCGGTCCCTAATCTCAATGTCAAATTCTTGCAAAAGCAAGATCCAGCGTATGAGTCTAGGCTTTGACTCATTCTTTGTCAATAAGTACTTTAAAGCTGCATGATCTGTGTATACCACTATCTTTGAACCTAGCAAATAAGATCTAAATTTATCTAAAGCATGAACAATGGCTAAGAGTTCTTTTTCGGTAGTGGTATAGTTGGATTGTGCTGCATCTAGTGTCTTAGAAGAGTAAGTAATGACATAAGGGAGTTTACCGTCGCGCTGTGCAAGTGCGGCGCCTACAGCATAGTTTGACGCATCGCACATTATCTCGAATGGCAACGTCCAATTGGGGCCTCGCACAATCGGTGCTATGGTGAGAACTTTCTTTAACTCTTCAAAAGCTTTTACACATTTACTGTCAAACTCAAAATCCATATCTTTTTGGAGTAGGCGCGACAATGGCAAAGCAATCTTGCTGAAGTCCTTGATGAAGCGCCTGTAAAATCCTGCATATCCCAAAAACGAGCGGACCTCCCTCACGGATGAGGGGTGAGGCAAAGTAGTAATAACATCGACCTTGGCCGGGTCCACAGAAATGCCTTCACTAGAGACTACATGTCCTAACACTATGCCTTGTCGTACCATAAAGTGACATTTTTCAAAATTTAAGACAAGGTTAGTGTCTACACATCTAGCTAGGACCTTGGCCAAGCTCTCTAAACAACAATCGAATGAGACACCATAAATGCTAAAGTCGTCCATAAAAACTTCTAGACAATTCTCCATTAGATCGGAGAAGATATTCGTCATGCACCGCTAAAAGGTAGCAGGTGCGTTACATAGTCCAAATGGCATCCTTTTATAGGCAAAGGTGCCAAACGGACATGTAAACGTGGTCTTCTCCTGATCTTCAGGAGCGATATGTATCTGAAAATATCCAGTAAATCCATAAAAAAAAAACAGTAGTGAGATTTACCTGCCAAGTGGTCTAGCATCTGATCAATGAAGGGTAGGGGGTAATGGTCCTTCCGTGTGGCGGCGTTCAATCTTTTGTAGTCAATACATACTCGCCACGCATTTTGTACCCTTTTAGTAACCATTTCACCGTTGTCTTTCTTGACCGTTGTGATGCCTGACTTCTTGGGAACAACCTGAACCGGGCTCACCCACTCACTGTCAAAAATTGGATATATGATATCCGCATCCAGTAATCGAGTGACCTCTTTCTTCACTACATCAAGGATGGTCGGGTTGCGCCTCCTTTGCGGTTGCCTAACCGGCTTGGCTCCATCTTGGAGAAATATCCTATGCATGCACTTGTGGGGGTCAATTCCCACAATATCCGCTAGGCTCCATCCTATCGCTTTCTTGTACTTTCTTAGAACGTCTAGGAGCTTTTTCTCTTCTTCACTTGAGAGCTCACTAGCAATAATGACCGGAAACCCTTAGTTGTCCTCTAAGAAAGCGTATTTCAAATGAGATGGAAGGGGCTTCAGTTCACTTTTTACCTCAAGATGAAGTTCCTTTTCATCAAGCTCATGGGACTCATTCTTGGCAATTTCTTCTTCTTGTTCATCCTCTTGTTCATCCTTCTCCTCAACAGTGGGGTAGCATAACTTGTCATGGTTTTCCTCTTGCACTTCTGCTACCACTTTATCAATTACATTGCATCGGAGCATAGAATGTTCTTCGGGAGGATGTTTCATGGCTTCCTCTAAATTGAACTTGATAGTCTTGTCTCCAACCCCAAAGGAATATATACCGGTGAAGGCATCTAGCTTGAATTTGGAGGTTTTGAGGAATGGTCTACCAAGTAGAACGGAGGATGAGCTTCTATTTTCTGTTGGAGGCATTTCAAGGATGTAGAAGTCGACCGGAAAGACCAAATCCTTAATTGCCACAAGTACATCTTCCGCTATTCCCATCACTGTGATCACACTTTTATTGGCTAAGGCAAACCTCGCCGCCGACTTCTTCAGTGGAGCTAAATTCAACCACACATAGATAGAAAGCGGCATGTGATGAGCGGATAATTTATACGCTTTTTGGCATTATTTTTAGTATGTTTTTAGTAGAATCTAGTTACTTTTAGGGATGTTTTCATTAGTTTTTATGTTAAATTCACATTTCTGGACTTTACTATGAGTTTGTGTGTTTTTCTATGATTTCAGGTATTTTCTGGCTGAAATTGAGGGACTTGAGCAAAAATCAGATTCAGAGGTTGAAGAAGGACTGCTGATGCTATTGGATTCTGACCTCCCTGCACTCAAAGTAGATTTTCTGGAGCTACAGAACTCAAAATGGCGCGCTTCCAATTGCGTTGGAAAGTAGACATCCAGGGATTTCCATCAATATATAATAGTCCATACTTTGGCTGAGTTTAGATTATGTAAAAGGGCGTTGAACGCCAGTTCTACGCTGCTATCTGGAGTTAAACGCCAGAAACACGTCACAAGCCAGAGTTGAACGCCAGAAATACGTTACAAACTGGCGTTCAACTCCAAGAATGACCTCTCCACGTGGAAACTTCAAGCTTAGCCCAAGCACACACCAAGTGGGCCCCGGAAGTGGATTTATACATCAATTACTTACTTCTGTAAACCCTAGTAACTAGTTTAGTATAAATAGGACTTTTTACTATTGTATCTTCATCTTTGGATCATCTTGGATCATTTTTAGATCTCTAGACCTCCATGGGAGGCTGGCCACTCGGCCATGCTTACCCTATGTTCACTTATGTATTTTCAACGGTAGAGTTTCTACACTCCAGAGATTAAGGTGTGGAGCTCTGCTGTTCCTCATGAATTAATGCAAAGTACTACTATTTTTCTATTCAATTCAACTTATTCCGCTTCTAATATATTCATTCGCACTTTAACCTGAATGTGATGAACGTGACAATCATCATCATTCCCTACGAACGCATGCCTGACAACCACTTCCGTTCTACTTTAGATTGAATGAGTATCTCTTGGATCTCTTAATCAGAATCCTCGTGGTATAAGCTAGATTGATGGCGGCATTCATGAGAGTCCGGAAAGTCTAAACCTTGTCTGTGGTATTCTGAGTAGGACTTTGGGATTGAATGACTGTGACGAACTTCAAACTCGCGAGTGCTGGGCGTAGTGACAGACGCAAAAGGAGGGTGAATCCTATTCCAGTATGATCGAGAACCTCAGATGATTAGCCGTGCTATGACAGAGCATTTGAACCATTTTCACAAGAGGATGGGCTGCAGCCATTGACAAGGGTGATGCCTCCAGACGATTAGCCATGCAGTGACAGCGCATCGGACCATTTTCCAGAGAGGATAAAAAGTAGCCATTGACAACGGTGATGTCCTTACATAAAGCCAGCCATGGAAAGGAGTAAGATTGATTGGATGAAGACAGCAGGAAAGCAGAGGTTCAGAGGAACGAATGCATCTCTATACGCTTATCTGAAATTCTAACCAATGAATTACATAAGTATTTCTATCCTTATCTTCTATTTATTATTAATATTCAAAAACTCCATAACTATTTGATATCCGCCTGACTGAGATTTACAAGGTGACCATAGCTTGCTTCAAGCCGACAATCTTCGTAGGATCGACCTTTACTCACGTAAGGTTTATCACTTGGACGACCCAGTGCACTTGCTGGTTAGTTGTATCGAAGTTGTGAATGAAAAACGATTTACTAAGACGTACGTACAGAGTTTTTGGCGCCGTTGCCTGAGATCACAATTTCGTGCACCAAGTTTTTGGCACCGTTGCCGGGGATTGTTCGAGTTTGGACAACTGACGGTTCATCTTGTTGTTCAGATTAGGTAATTTTCTTTTTGTTTTATTTTCAAAAATTTTTCAAAAACCTTTCGAAAATTTCTCATCTGTTTTCGAAAAACAAAATTAAATCTTTTCAAAAATATATTTTTCTTCAGAATTTTTAAGAATGAATTCTAGAGTTTCATGAAGCATGTTGAAGCCTGGCTGGCTGTAAAGCCATGTCTAATTCTTTTGGATAGGGGCTTCCAACCATCAGCATAGAGGCAGGTTAATTGGTATGTCAGTTGTGTCATGTCTGAGTTACATACTAAAGCTTGGCTGGCTATTAAGCCATGCCTAACCCTCAGATTGGAGCTTTAGACTAAAGAGCACAAGATTCCTGGAATTCATATTAAAAATTTTGGAATCCTTATTTTTCTTTTTCTAAATATTTTTCGAAAAATATAAAATAAAAATACAAAAATCCAAAAAAATAAAAAAAATCATAAAAATAAAAAATATTTCATGTTTCTTGTTTGAGTCTTGAGTCAAGTTGAAAGTTTGGTGTCAATTGCATATTCATCTTGCATTTTTCAAAAAATTCATGCATTCATAGTGTTCTTAATGATCTTCAAGTTGTTCTTGGTAAGTCTTCTTGTTTGATCTTGATGTTTTCATGTTTTGTGTCTTTTCTTGTTTTTCATATGCATTCTTGCATCCATAGAGTCTAAACATGAAAGATTTCTAAGTTTGGTGTCTTGCATATTTTCTTTGCATTAAAACTTTTTCAAAAATATGTTCTTGATGTTCATCTTGATCTTCAAAGTGTTCTTGGTGTTCATCTTGACATTCATAGCATTCTTGCATACGTTCATTGTTTTGATCTAAAAATTTTCATGCATTGCATCATTTTCATGTTTTTCTCTCTCATCATAAAAATTCAAAAAAATAAAAAAAAAATATCTTTCCCTTTTTATCTCTTAAAATTTCGAAAATTAGATTTGACTTTTTCAAAAATTTTTAAAATCTAGTTGTTTTTATGAGTCAAATCAAATTTTCAATTTAAAAATCTTATCTTTTTCAAAAATCAAATCTTTTTCATTTTTCTTATTTATTTTCGAAAATTTCAAAAATATTTTTCAAAAATATTTTTCTTATCTTTATCTCCTAATTTTCGAAAATAACATCATCAATTAATGTTTTGATTCAAAAATTTCAAGTTTGTTACTTGCTTGTTAAGAAAGATTCAAACTTTGAGTTCTAGAATCATATCTTGTGATTGCTTGTGAATCAAGTCATTAATTGTGATTTTAAAAATCAAATCTTTTTCAAAACTAATTTCAATCATATCTTTTCAAAAATATCTCTTTATGTTATCTTTTTCAACATTTGATTTTAAAATATCCTTTTTAACTTCTTATCTTCTTATCTTTTCAAAATTGATTTTCAAATTTGTTTCAACTAACTAACTAATTTTTTGTTTGTTTCTTATCATTTTCAAAACTACTTAACTAACTCTCTCTCTCTAATTTTCGAAAATATCTTCCCTCTTTTTCAAAATTTCTTTTTAATTAATTAATTATTTTAATTTTTGATTTTAATTTTCGAAAATTACTAACCTTTTTCAAAAACTATTTTCGAAAATCACTAACTCTTTTTCAAAAATTATTTTCGAAAATTCTCTCTCTCTCTTATCTCCTTCTATTTATTTATTCATCTACTAACACTTCATCTTACCCAAATTCGAACCCCCTCTTCCATCTGTGTTCGAATTTTTTCTTCTTCTTTTCTTCTACTCACACAGGGACCTCTATACTGTGGTAAAAAGGACCCCTATTATTATTATTTTTCTGTCCCTCTTTTTCATATGAGCAGGAGCAAAGACAAGAACATTCTTGTTGAAGCAGATCTAGAACCTGAAAGGACTCTGAAGAGGAAACTAAGAGAAGCTAAATTACAACAATCCAGCAAGCACCTTTCAAAAATTTTCGAACAGGAAGAGGAGATGGCAGCCGAAAATAATAATAATGCAAGGAGGATGCTTGGTGACTTTACTGCACCTAATTCCAATTTACATGGAAGAAGCATCTCCATTCCTACCATTGGAGCAAACAATTTTGAGCTTAAACCTCAATTAGTTTCTCTGATGCAGCAGAACTGCAAGTTTCATGGACTTCCATCTGAAGATCCTTTTCAGTTCTTAACTGAATTCTTGCAGATATGTGATACTGTTAAGACTAATAGAGTAGATCCTGAAGTCTACAGGCTCATGCTTTTTCCTTTTGCTGTAAGAGATAGAGCTAGAGTATGGTTGGACTTTCAACCTAAGGATAGCCTGAACTCTTGGGATAAGCTGGTCAAGGCTTTCTTAGCCAAGTTCTTTCCTCCTCAAAAGCTGAGTAAGCTTAGAGTGGATGTTCAGACCTTCAGACAGAAAGAAAGTAAATCCCTCTATGAAGCTTGGGAGAGATATAAAGGACTAACTAAAAAGTGTCATTCTGACATGCTTTCAGAATGGACCATCCTGGATATATTCTATGATGGTCTGTCTGAATTAGCTAAGATGTCATTGGATACTTCTGCAGGTGGATCCATTCACCTAAAGAAAACGCCTGCAGAAGCTCAAGAACTCATTGACATGGTTGCTAATAACCAGTTCATGTACACTTCTGAGAGGAATCCTGTGAGTAATGGGACGCCTATGAAGAAAGGAGTTCTTGAAATTGATACTCTGAATGCTATATTGGCTCAGAATAAAATATTAACTCAGCAAGTCAATATGATTTCTCAGAGTCTGAATGGAATGCAAGCTGCATCCAACAGTACTCAAGAGGCATCTTCTGAAGAAGAAGCTTATGATCCTGAAAACCCTGCAATAACAGAGGTGAATTACATGGGTGAACCTTATGGAAACACCTATAACTCATCATGGAGAAATCATCCAAATTTCTCATGGAAGGATCAACAAAGGCCTCAACAAGGCTTTAATAATGGTGGAAGAAACAGGTTTAGCAATAGCGAGCCTTTTCCATCATCCACTCAGCAACAGACAGAGAACTCTGAACAAAATACTTCTAATTTAACAAACTTAGTCTCTGATCTATCTAAGGCCAATGTGAGTTTCATGAATGAAACAAGGTCCTCCATTAGAAATTTGGAGGCATAAGTGGGCCAGCTGAGTAAAAGGATCACTGAAATCCCTCCTAGTACTCTCCCGAGTAATACAGAAGAAAATCCAAAAGGAGAGTGCAAGGCCATTGAATTGATCACCATGGCCGAACCTATAAGGGAAGGAGAGGACGTGAATCCCAAGGAGGAAGACCTCCTGGGACGTCCAGTGATCAATAAGGAGTTTCCCTTTGAGGAACCAAAGGAATCTGAGGCTCATCCAGACACCATAGAGATTCCATTGAACCTTCTTATGCCATTCATGAGCTCTGAAGAGTACTCCTCTTCTGAAGAGAATGAAGATGTTACTGAAGAGCAAGTTACCAAGTACCTTGGTGCAATCATGAAGCTGAATGCCAAATTATTTGGTATTGAGACTTGGAAAGATGAACCTTCCTTGTTCACCAATGAACTAAGTGATCTGGATCAACTGACATTGCCTCAGAAGAAACAGGATCCTGCAAAGTTCATAATACCTTGTACCATAGGCAACATGATCTTTGAAAAGGCTCTGTGTGACCTTGGGTCAGGGATAAACCTCATGCTCCTCTCTGTAATAGAGAAACTGGGAATCTATGGGGTGCAAGCTGCTAAAATCTCATTAGAGATGGCAGACAATTCAAGAAAACAGGCTTATGGACAAGTAGAGGACGTGTTAGTAAAGGTTGAAGGCCTTTATATCCCTGCTGATTTCATAGTCCTAGATACTGGGAAGGATGAGGATGAATTCATCATCCTTGGAAGACCTTTCCTAGCCACAGCAAGAGCTGTGATTGATGTTGACAGAGGTGAATTAGTCCTTCAATTGAATGGGGACTCCCTTGTGTTTACAACTCAAGGTCATCCTTCTGTAAACATGGAGAGGAAGCATAAAAAGCTTCTCTCAAAACAGAGTCAACCAGAGCCCCCACAGTCAAACTCTAAGTTTGGTGTTGGGAGGCCACAACCAAACTCTAAGTTTGGTGTTGAACTCCCATATCCAAACTCTAATTTTGGTGTTGGGAAGTCTCAACAATGCTCTGAACATCTGTGAGGCTCCATAAGAGCCCACTGTCAAGCTATTGACATTAAAGAAGCGCTTGTTGGGAGGCAACCCAATTTTTATTTATCTAATTTTATTATTCTTTTATGTTTTATTAGGTTCATGATCATGTGGAGTCACAAAATAAATATAAAAATTGAAAACGGAATCAAAAATAGCAGAAGAAAAATCACACCCTGGAGGAGGATCTCACTGGCATTTAAACGCCAGTAAGAAGCATCTGGCTGGCGTTCAACGCCAGAACAGAGCATGGTTCTGGTGCTGAATGCCCAAAATGGGCAGCATCTGGGCGTTTGAACGCCAGAATTGCACCCTGGAGAAGAGCTGGCGCTGAACGCCCAGAACAAGCATGGTTCTGGCGTTCAACGCCAGAAATGGGCAACAAATGGGCGTTCAATGCCCAGAACAAGCACCAATCTGGCGCTGAACGCCCAGAGTTGTGTGCAAGGGCATTTTGCATGCCCAATTTGGTGCAAGGTAGTAAATCCTTGAACACCTCAGGATCTGTGGACCCCACAGGATCCCCACCTACCTCTACTCACTTCTTCTCACCCCTCTTTCACACAATCCCATAAACACTCTTCCCCAAAACTCTTCACCAATCACCTCAATCTCTCTTCCCTATCACCACTTCACCACTCACATCCATCCACTCTTCCCCATAAACCTACCTCATAAACTCCACCTACCTTCAAAATTCAAAATCAATTTCCCACCCAAAACCACCCTATATGGCCGAACCTTACCCCCCTCCCTTCCCTATATATAGCCCTCCATTCTTCCTCATTTTCACACACCACAACCCTCTCTTCCCCTTCTTGGCCGAAACACATCTCTCTCTCCCTCTCCTCCATTTCTTCTTCTTCTTCATCTATTCTTTCTTCTCTTGCTCGAGGGCGAGCAATATTCTAAGTTTGGTGTGGTAAAAGCATAAGCTTTTTGTTTTTCCATTACCATTGATGGCACCTAAGACCGGAGAATCCTCTAGAAAAGGAAAAGGGAAGACAAAAGCTTCCACCTCCGAGTCATGGGAGATGGAAAGATTCATCTCCAAAGCTCATCAAGACCACTTCTATGATGTTGTGGCCAAAAAGAAGGTGATCCCCGAGGTCCCTTTCAAGCTCAAGAGAAATGAGTATCCGGAGATCCGACATGAAATCCAAAGAAGAGGTTGGGAAGTTCTAACAAACCCCATCCAACAAGTCGGCATCCTAATGGTTCAAGAGTTCTATGCCAATGCATGGATCACTAGGAACCATGATCAAAGTAAGAACCCGAACCCAAAGAATTATCTCACCATGGTTCGGGGGAAATACTTAGATTTTAGTCTGGAAAACGTGAGGTTGGCGTTTAACTTGCCCATGATGCAAGGAGATGCACGCCCCTACACTAGAAGGGTCAACTTTAATCAAAGGTTGGACCAAGTCCTCATGGACATATGTGTGGAAGGAGCTCAATGGAAGATTGACTCCAAAGTCAAGCCGGTTCAATTAAGAAGACTGGACCTCAAGCCTGTGGCTAGAGGATGGTTGGAGTTCATCCAACGCTCCATCATCCCCATTAGCAACCGATCTGAAGTTACTGTGGATCAGGCCATCATGATTCATAGCATCATGATTGGAGAGGAAGTAGAAGTTCATGAAGTCATCTCCCTTGAATTCTACAAAATAGCCGAAAAGCTCTCTCCTGGGGCAAGGCTAGCTTTCCCTCATCTTATTTGCCATCTATGTTACTCAGCTGGAGCTTTCATAGAAGGAGACATTCCCATTGAGGAAGAGAAGCCCATCACTAAGAAAAGGATGGAGCAAGCAAGAGAGCCCATTCATGGATCTCAAGAGACGCATGAAACTCATCACCATGAGATCCCGGAGATGCCTCAAATGCATTTTCCTCCACAAAACTATTGGGAGCAAATCAACACCTCCCTAGGAGAATTAAGTTCCAACATGGGACAATTAAGGGTGGAACATCAAGAGCACTCCATCATCCTTCATGAAATAAGAGAAGATAAAAAAGCAATGAGGGAGGAGCAACAAAGACAAGGAAGAGACATAGAAGAGCTCAAGGATATCATTGGTTCCTCAAGAAGGAAACGCCACCATCACTAAGGTGGACTCATTTCTTGTTCTTACATTCTCTGTTTTTCGTTTTCTATGTTAAGTGCTTATCTAAGTTTGTGTCTTATTACATGATCATTAGTATTTAGTAACTTTGTCTTAAAGTTATGAATGTCCTATGAATCCATCACCTCTCTTAAATGAAAAATGTTTTAATTCAAAAGAACAAGAAGTACATGAGTTTCGAATTTATCCTTGAACTTAGCTTAATTATATTGATGTGGTGACAATGCTTCTTGTTTTCTGAATGAATGCTTGAACAATGCATATGTCTTTTGAAGTTGTTGTTTAAGAATGTTAAATATGTTGGCTCTTGAAAGAATGATGACAAGGAGACATGTTATTTGATAATCTGAAAAATCATAAAAATGATTCTTGAAGCAAGAAAAAGCAGCAATGAACAAAGCTTGCAGAAAAAAAAAATAGCGAAAAAAAAAAGAGAAAAAGCAAGCAGAAAAAGCCAAAAGCTCTTAAAACCAAGAGGCAAGAGCAAAAAGCCAATGACCCTTAAAACCAAAAGGCAAGGGTAACAAAAAGGATCCCAAGGCTTTGAGCATCAGTGGATAGGAGGGCCTAAAGGAATAAAATCCTGGCCTAAGCGGCTAAACCAAGCTGTCCCTAACCATGTGCTTGTGGCGTGAAGGTGTCAAGTGAAAACTTGAGACTGAGCGATTAAAGTCAAGGTCCAAAGCAAAAGAAGAGTGTGCTTAAGAACCCTGGACACCTCTAATTGGGGACTTTAGCAAAGCTGAGTCACAATCTAAAAAGGTTCACCCAATTATGTGTCTGTGGCATTTATGTATCCGGTGGTAATACTGGAAAACAAAGTGCTTAGGGCCACGGCCAAGAATCATAAAATAGCTGTGTCCAAGAATCATCATACTGAACTAGGAGAATCAATAACACTATCTGAACTCTGAGTTCCTATAGATGCCAATCATTTTGAACTTCAATGGATAAAGTGAGATGCCAAAACTATTCAAGAGGCAAAAAGCTACAAGTCCCGCTCATTCAATTGGAGCTATGTTTCATTGATAGTTTGGAATTTATAGTATATTCTCTTCTTTTTATCCTATTTGATTTTCGGTTGCTTGGGGACAAGCAACAATTTAAGTTTGGTGTTGTGATGAGCGGATAATTTATACGCTTTTTGGCATTGTTTTTAGTAGAATCTAGTTACTTTTAGGGATGTTTTCGTTAGTTTTTATGTTAAATTCATATTTCTGGACTTTACTATGAGTTTGTGTGTTTTTCTATGATTTCAGATATTTTCTGGCTGAAATTGAGGGATTTGAGCAAAAATCAGATTCAGAGGTTGAAGAAGGACTGCTGATGCTGTTGGATTCTGACCTCCCTGCAATCAAAGTGGATTTTCTGGAGCTACAGAACTCAAAATGGCGTGCTTCCAATTGTGTTGGAAAGTAGACATCCAGGGCTTTCCAGAAATATATAATAGTTCATACTTTGGCCGAGTTTAGATGACGTAAAAGGGCGTTGAACGCCAGTTCTACGCTGTTGTCTGGAGTTAAACGCCAGAAACAAGTCACAAGCCAGAGTTGAACGCCAGAAATACGTTACAAACTGGCGTTCAACTCCAAGAATGACCTCTCCACGTGGAAACTTTAAGCTCAGCCCAAGCACACACCAAGTGGGCCCCGGAAGTGGATTTATGCATCAATTACTTACTTCTGTAAACCCTAGTAACTAGTTTAGTATAAATAGGACTTTTTACTATTGTATTTTCATCTTTGGATCATCTTGGATCATTTTTAGATCTCTAGACCTCCATGGGAGGCTGGCCACTCGGCCATGCTTACCCTATGTTCACTTATGTATTTTCAACGGTAGAGTTTCTACAATCCATAGATTAAGGTGTGGAGCTCTGCTGTTCCTCTTGAATTAATGCAAAGTACTACTGTTTTTCTATTCAATTCAACTTATTCTGCTTCTAAGATATTCATTCGCACTTCAACCTGAATGTGATGAACGTGACAATCATCATCATTCCCTACGAACGCGTGCCTGACAACCATTTCTGTTCTACCTTAGATTGAATGAGTATCTCTTGGATCTCTTAATCAGAATCCTCGTGGTATAAGCTAGATTGATGGCGGCATTCATGAGAGTCTGGAAAGTCTAAACCTTGTCTGTGGTATTCCGAGTAGGACTCTGGGATTGAATGATTGTGACGAACTTCAAACTCGCGAGTGCTGGGCGTAGTGACAGACGCAAAAGGAGGGTGAATCCTATTCCAGTATGATCGAGAACCTCAGATGATTAGCCATGCTGTGACAGAGCATTTGGACCATTTTCACAAGAGGATGGGATGCAGCCATTGACAAGGGTGATGCCTCCAGACGATTAGCCATGCAGTGACAGCGCATCGGACCATTTTCCAGAGAGGATAAAAAGTAGCCATTGACAACAGTGATGTCCTTACATAAAGCCAGCCTTGGAAAGGAGTAAGATTGATTGGATGAAGACAGCAGGAAAGCAGAGGTTCAGAGGAACGAATGCATGTCTATATGCTTATCTGAAATTCTAACCAATGAATTACATAAGTATTTCTATCCTTATCTTCTATTTATTATTAATATTCGAAAACTCCATAACTATTTGATATCCGCCTGACTGAGATTTACAAGGTGACCATAGCTTGCTTCAAGCCGACAATCTTCGTGGGATCGACCCTTACTCACGTAAGGTTTATTACTTGGATGACCCAGTGCACTTGTTGGTTAGTTGTATCGAAGTTGTGAATGAAAAACGATTTATTAAGACGTGCGTACAGAGTTTCTGGCGCCGTTGCCTGAGATCACAATTTCATGCACCAGCATGATGCTAACACAAGCTCCCAAGTCACACATACAATCATGAAAAGTGTATCCACCAATACAACAAGACACTAAGCATGGTCCCGGTTCACCACATTTTCTTGGAATAGGTTCCATCAAGGAAGAGATTGAACTACCCAAGGATAATGTCTCCAATTCTCCTATCCTATCTTTGTGTGTACACAAGTCTTTCAAAAATTTTGCATACTTTGGAATTTGTTGAATAACATCGAGGAGCGGTATAGTTACCTCAACCTTTTTGAACACTTGAAGCATGTTCAAATCAAATTCCGGTGTCTTCTTTGCTTTCTTCACCATGGAAGGGAATGGAATAGGAACGGACTCATCCACTATAGCTTTCCTCTTGGGTTCCTTGAGGTTTACTCCTTCTTCCTCATGTCTTTTATCTACCACCTCTTCTTCATGTGGAGCTTCAACAACTACCTCTTTCTCATGAACATCCTCCATTCTCTTTGGAGGTATCTCCTCTAATGTAGTCCCCGACCTTAGAGTTATGGCGTTGAGACCGCCCCTTGGGTTTGGTTGGGGTTGGGATGGAAGGTTAGAAGAACTTGAGGGTTGGTTGGTGTTGTTATTGGGGTTTGGTGGTTGGTTTGACATGTTCATCTTGGAGAGCAAGTTGGTGAGGTTAGCCAATTGAGTACTCAAGGCATCAAATTGAGCCTTGTTGCTTTCATCTCGCTTTTCCATAGCGGCTCTAAGCTCTTCAACTTGATTGTTGGAAGATGGAGGAGTTGGGTTTTGATTTTGTTATCTATGATGTGATGCTTGGTACTTGGTGTATTTGTTTTGGTTTTGGTTGGAGTGGCCTTGGTTGGCTTAGTAGTTGGTGTTGTTGTGGTGATATTGGGATGAAGATTGGTTGTTGTTGTGATGAGAAGGAGAGTTGTTCCATCTTTGGTTTTGATTGCTTCCTTGTGCATTATCTCTCCACCCTTGATGTTGACTACCACCTTGATGGTAATTGTTTTGACCTTGAGAAGGGTAGGGTGGACGGTTGTTGTAATTCACATTGGCTACCACAAGAGCATGTTCCTCTTGAATTTGATGGCATTGGTCGGTGTAATGTGTGGTGCTAGAGCACAAACCACAAATTCTAGGAGGGCCTTCAAGTTGAGCAACTGGAGGTAGGGCTTGGACGTCGTTGATGGAGTAGTATTCCCTTTGATCCCTTTGAATTTGTGTAAGGATGGTGGTCATATCCCCAAGTGCCTTAGTTAAGCTTGATTCGGAAGGGGATGGTTCTACCACACCCTTAAGGGGGTTACTCCTTACTCTTGTGTGTTGTGTGGATTCGGCAACATTCTTTATCAAATCCCAAGCTTCTCCCTCTGTCTTGTTTTTCGAAAGGGAGCCACCACTAGAAGCGGTGAGCAATCTTCTATCCTCTGTACAAAGACCTCTAGTAAAGTAGCTAATGAGCAAGTTAGTGGTCATTTCGTGGTGTGGACATGACTCCAATAACCTCTTAAACCGAGACCAATACTCGTACAAACTCTCTTGGTCTCTTTGCATTATGCCCGAAATCTCCTTCTGGATGTAGTCGGTCTTCTCCGATGGAAAGAATTTATCAAGAAACTCTCTTCTCAAGAAATCCCAATTAGTCACAATCTCATCCGGTAGCGAATAGAACCATGTTTTTGCTTGCGCTTCAAGAGAGAATGGGAAGGCAAAAACCATGACAGCTACCTCATCGGCTCCATGCCTTTGAGCAGTAGAACAAGCAACTTGAAAATCCTTCAAATGTCGGATGGGGTCTTGACCCGGCAACCCATGAAACTTAGGAAGTAGATTTATCAAGCTACTCTTCAACTCAAAGTTCGGATCAAGGTTAGGATACCTTGCTTGCAACGGTTGAAGTATGATATCCGGGGCTCCTTGCTCATGCAAAGTGATCCGGCGTGGCTCCGCCATATGTGGCTCACTTGTAGGATGCAAAGATGTATTAGTAGTGCCAACAGAAGAATAGGAAGTAACAGACTCCAAGTCACTCTCAGTAACGTCTAGTGATTCGGTGTTTTCCTCAAGAGAGGCCGAAGTACTAGGTGTATAGTCCAACCGCCGCCTAGCTTGCCGAGTGTGTAATAAAGTCCTTTCGATCTCGGGATCAAAATTGGCCAAGCTAGAGTTCGGTTGAGACTGAGTCATCAAACTTGAAAGTCATAGCATAAATGTAAAGGAAATCTAAACTATGGCTAAGTAATTAAAGAAGTAAACTATCTACAATATTCACATATTCACATAACCAATATCAAGGCATATGTTGCAACCATTCCCCGGCAACGTCGCCAAAAATTTGACCACTGTCACAGAAGCACCCGAAGATGTATTGGTAAAGATTCTCTTCAAGAAAACCGCGTTGTAAGTATAGCTCTACCAACAACAATCCTCGGGGGTCAAATTTAGAAGAGGGATTTGGTTGTCACAAGTTCAACCCCAATAGAAATAACCGAAGTATCCAAACCTCGGGTCGTCTCACAAGGAATGGGCAATCATGTGCTTCGACATTGGTTAGAAATCCGGGGTTGTGAGTTATGAGCATGAAAATAAATGGAAATCTTAACAAACAAGTAATCTTAAAATGCAACAATTAATTCAATCAACTAAACAAAACATAAGCACCTTAAATGAATAAACAACATCCTACTTAATCCTATTATGTCCCAAACAAGAAACTACAACTGAAGCAATTGGTTGAGAAAGTTGATTTTCAAGTATGAATAATAAAGGTAACTCTTGGCTAGGCTCGGGAATTGGGATCACCATCCTTGTCTAACAACTATACCTTGACAATTATAAGGAACCAAGCTCATTAAGTCTACTCTCAAGTCTTAAATACGTGATATCTACTCCTAGACTTGAAGTACGTCAAATGGCCCTGATCACATCAACCCATAAGTCCCAACCTACCTACTAATTAGATTAGTAGTGGGTTGGCGTCAATGAGTATCAAATTGACCACCTAGGGCTCCCAAATCATCAAATCCATTAGACCCAATGACTCAAGTTTACACAATTCCCTTGACTTAGGCCAAGAGTGAAAA
Source organism: Arachis ipaensis (assembly GCF_059453495.1). Classification (NCBI taxonomy): domain Eukaryota; kingdom Viridiplantae; phylum Streptophyta; class Magnoliopsida; order Fabales; family Fabaceae; genus Arachis; species Arachis ipaensis. Next base: position 90,697,141 of record NC_142438.1, read on the forward strand.
AGAACTACTCCATAATCAAAGTAAACAATTCATCAAACACTTGGTAAGCACTAACAAAAGACATGTTCAAATTAGCAATTAAATTGAGTTCTACAAATACCCACTAACGATTATCAACATGCAATCATCCAAACAACAAAGCTAAGCATAGAAATCATCATTGTAACATCAACAAGTCAAGATTCACAACATTCATGAAATGGGTATAAAATGAGAATTGACAAGAATTCATAAATTATCACAAGATATAAGCAAAATTGTAACAAGAAATTCAAATTGAACAATTAAGACTAGTAATTAACAAGATTCAAGTCACAAATCAACAAGGGAAGATCAAATTAAAACTAGATCTTGAGAGGAACAAGGGTTTCTCCTTCTAGAATAACCAAAGAACCGCAAAAACTAACTAAAAATTATGTCCTAGTGTAGAATGAGTGATCCCCTCTTTCCCCTAGCATCCTTGGGTCTTTTTCCATGCAGAAGCAGCTTGAAATTAGGCCTAATGAGCCTCAGAAATCGCCAGGCACGATTTCCTTTAATGAGGTCACGTGTAGCCTTCCACGCGTGCGCGCCATGCGTGCACGTGCGCCGATTGCTCTTGCGTTCTACGCGTGCGCGCCAAGTGCGCGTGCGCGTCGATAAGATTCTCCTGATTCGCGCGGATGCGTCCATCCTCGCGCGCCACTTCCAGCCAATCCCATCCACGCGTACGCGTGGAGTTCACGAGCCCGCCGATGCTGCTTTTCCAAAGATCTCAATTCTTCATGTTCCTCCCTTTTGTACATGCTTTCTCCCTCTCTTCTAAGTCATTCCTACCCTATAATTCCTGAAATTACTCAAGAAATACATCACGGCATCGAATGGCAATAGAAGAGGATTAAAATATGGCAATTTTAAGGCAAAATAAGCATGTTTTACATCATCGAGCAATATTGGAAAGTGAACACAAAACCATGCATTTCTTGCAAATAAGTGTGAGAAATATTGATAAAATCCCCCAAAATAAGCACAAGATAAACCACAAAATCAGGGTTTATCACCTCTCGAATGAAAATACTTGCCACGTCCCCGACTAGAGCTCCCTCCATGAGTGTCCTTAGATGCCACCACGGTCTTGGCATACTCCTCCACTACTCTAGGCTTATTCACCAAGTCAGAGAATACACGAATCTCCATAGGAGCCACAGCAGTCATAATTCTCTCCTTCAAACCCCTCTAGTACTTAACGCATCTCCACCTCTCGTAAGTCTCCGGGTTACCCTGACATACCCAAGAAAACCTACAAAACTCTTCAAACTTATTAGTGTACTCTGCCACAGACATGGAACCTTGCTTCAACTACATTAGCTCCATCTCCTTCGCTTCCCTTGCAGACTCAGGGAAGTATTTCTTATAGAAAGCCATTTGGAACACCTCCCATGGAATGTTAGTGTTCTGAAGCTGTAGCAAACGATACTTAGCTTGCCACCAGGGCTGGGCCTCTCCCGCTAGCTGATAAGCGGCAAACTTTACATATTGATTGAGTGGAACATGCTGCGCCTGTAAAGCACGCTCCATAGCCTTGAACCAGTGGTCCGCTTCCACAGGATTAGTAGATCCTCAGAAAGTTGGCGGATGAATCTTGAGAAATGTCGCCAAGGTCATCAGAACTCCTCCTGTGTTATCACCGTTAACCTCAGCATTATCATTGGCATTCCCTTCACCATTTCCGTTGCCATTTCCGTTCCCAGCCGGTTGGCCCAATCTCTGCACAGCTTGCAGAGTCGCAGCAGCATTCGCTTCCATGGTGTTTGCTAAGTTAGCCATGGCCGCCATGAACTCGGCATGGTTATCAGTTGGTTGCTCATTCCTACTCTCTCGCGTACGTGTTCGACCTCGCCCGCGAGTGGCCATGTAGGGTTCCTGTCTACAACAAACAATCGATATCAAGGTGATCAGTCTCAATATCAAAAGCCTAGTGCTTCAATTATCCCAAACAGGCACTCACAAACAAGCATGCTATGCATATATCAAACAGATAACCTAATAGCATCACAGAAAAGACACACAGAGTATGCAATGAAGCACAATCGGTCCATCCCTCAGGCTCACGAGGACAACCGCTCTGATACCACTAAATGTAACACCCTAATTAGCCTAAGCCTTACCTCGCGTGGTAAAGTAAAGGTTAATCAGAGATTACGACAGTTCTAAGCTCATACATAATATATATATATAGAAGAATGGTATAATCTAGAAGCCCGATGAAGGATATAGCTAAAAAAAATAGGATTTCAAAAGCGCAAACGTACTATCTTAAAGCATAAGAAATAGAAGTGATATAAACAATGATAGTAGTATAATAGTGTAATACCATAAGAAACTAGCCACGGCTCGCGGAGTTTAAGCCGGCTAGCCAAATACAGATGTACAAAACCAGACAGTTTAAAAATAGCTTATACAAATTTTTCTCTCAAAATACAAGCCTCTAGGTGAATACAAAATACAAAAAGAGAGATGTATAAACAAACTAAACCAAAAGACTCCAAAAGAATCCAAGATCCTCCGCCCTTGTCACCATCCAAAGCAACTCACCGAGGTGGGTTGCGACCTGCATCTGAAAAACACAACAAAGATATGGTATGAGAACTGGAGGTTCTCAGTATGGTAACAGTGCCTAGTGATGTAGGATATAAGATCCCGGGACGCCAAAGGCAATCCTAAGCTCCATATCCATCACAAGATTCAAGCTTAAAGCATTCTAAAACAAATAAGCATAATATAAACCTCATCATAAATAAATTGGGTGCTTTATCTTAAGGGATTTCTATTCTAACTAAACACCGCTGTCCCACAGCCTTCACCAACCTATTCTCCATGCGATCCCATCGCCGCCGCCTTCCGAACCTCCTCAATCCCAGTAGAAAGTACAATTAATAACAATACAAGTAATTTACAAGTAAAAGCATACAATTCAAGTAGATCAAGTAAGCAAATAGGCATGTTATTCAAGTAGGCATACAATTACAAGTCGGCAAAGCAAACAAGCAAATAGAAAATGCATATGATGAATGCCTGTCCTACTGGCTGTGATATCACATTGTCGGTTCAACTGCCAACCCGACACATCTCCATGGAGACATCGCCCTTCGAATTTCTCATATGGGAACCCCGAGATATAGTGCCCGGATCACTGTCCAGGTACCGGCGCCTGCTCGCCTATGGTCCGAAGGGATGCGAGCGGGATATTCTTGCCACAGACCTCACATCTCAATGCAAGCGGGACGAACCACCGCCCTTACTCCGCCGCCGCTACCTCGATAGGCAGGATCCAACCGCCGTCCCTGCCGGGCGCATAGCGTATCATATTCTCAGTAAAAATAATATCTCAATGGTTTTCAGAAAACATTTTCAATATACAGAGATCCATCGCCTCAATCCGAGTCCTTGACTCATCTCAACCACTGTCCATTCATATCTCAGTTTCCAATGTCCAAAGTTCATCATTACTTATCTCATATATCACTCATCCTTCACCCAACGTCAAATCATTCTCAGCACGCCAGAAACCTAAGCCTCCATTTTCTAAGTTATCATAAAACCATGTATCAGGACTCTTAAGTTATATACCATGTTCTAATACTCAAAACTAGGCCCAAAAGTCTTAAAATGGTGTTTTAGAAACTTACGACCTTGTTGGAAAGGTAGAATAATTAAAAAATAAGAAAATTTTAAGATATAGGACGTGTGGGGCAGCACAGGGGTGTGTGCGTGCGCACACTCCTGAGAGTTTTGAAATGTGTGTGTACGCACAGGGGTGTGTGTATGCACATGTGTCAATTTTTACAAGGATCTGTCCGCTCGCACAACCTGTGCCAGCGCCCCCAACAGACCAGCCTTCCCGACGTGTGCGTCTGCACAGACCTGTGCGTCTGCACAGATTGAAGTTTTTCCTTAGATGTGTGCGCGCACAAGCTGTGCTGGCGCTGTGAACAGAATGCACCTCCCTGCCTGTACGTGCGCACAAGTGTGTGCGTCCGCACAGGTCAAAATTCTGGTAGGGGTGTGCGCCTGCACACATCAACAAATCTTGAAATTCTGCAACTTTGCAGAATTTCAGATTTTTAACACCAACTTTGAAGGATCATAACTCACTCTACAAAATTCTAATTTTCACAACTTTTATATCGATTTAAAGAGTTTTCAAAAATCTTTATTCATAAACAAATTTCAATCAATTTCAAAAACCGAGGCAAAAGTTATGATCGTACAAAGTTCATCAAAAACTCAATTTTACCAAACTTCATAACTTACACAATTTATTACCATACACATTCCAACCTTTACCATACCATTCCAAAACTCCATTTTTCATCAAAATGTACCTATTGTATCATAATACACCAACTTTACCACATTCTCCTTCCCATTTCCTTATTTCCAATTCCAACATCAACCATATAACACTTATGATCAAAATCACCATCACACTCACCATTTCATAAATCATCATACTACAATTATCATAAGGAACCAACTTCCAATCCATACAATCATTCAACAACATCATATCATTAAAATTCATCACAAATCAACCCAACATTCATCAATTCATCAACATTTAACACACCAACCATGATTTTAGTTTAACCTATCTTATTGGTCACTAGCCTATGTGTCCATGAATATTATATACTACATAGAGGAAACCGAAACCATACCTTGGCCGATTCTCCCTATGCACCCAAATTCCAACTTGGCACAATTAATCTTCCAACCACAATCCAAGCTTTCAAATCCACTCCAATAAGCACAATTTGTTCCAAGAGCTCCCAAAGCCACAATAATCAAGCTATATACATATAAATCACCTCAAATCAACCTAGGGTTCTAATTAAATATAATTTCCCAAGGGTTTAGTGGCTTTACCTCCTCCAACAATTTTGCTAGCAAGAATCCAAGGCTAAGCAAGGATTAGAGCAAACCTAAACACCAAGAATCACAAAAACTCATTTAATCAAAAACCCTATATACCCAAAATTTTGAAGAGAGAAACTAAAAGGGATTCAAGCTTTCCTTACCAGTTTCTTATATGGGATGTGTAGACCTCTCCGCAAGGAATGCGTAGCTGCTGATGGCACGTAAATCGGAGCTCTCTAGCTCAAGATATGAGCTTTGGAAGAAGATGATGAATAGTGTTCACTCTCTTCTCCACTCCTCCTTTCAATTTCTGATTGTGTGTGCTTGTTAGTGTGTTGTGATGCTGATTGGTTCATTAATTGAGTCTTTTATATGTTGGGCTTGGGCCCAACTTGGGCCCGGTCCAACCTATTAGAGTTTTTAGCCTGTTTGGCCCAACTTCGGGCCAAACCTTTAAAATTAACGCCCGGTTTTCTATTTCTAATATTTTTCTAAGGTTTTCACCGGTTTTTACTTTTTCTCATGTGGTACCGGATAGACTTGAACCGGTTCAACTGGTTCAACTGTTAGTTCGCGGTTTTTTACGGTTTTTCGCAGAAAGCACATTTTCTGACTCAGAAAAACCTACTGAATCCAAAAATCACCTTTAAATCCTCAAATTCTCACTCTAACTTTTCGGAATCTAATTTGGGAAATTAATCACTTAATTAACCGGTTGATTAATTACGGTTCTTACATAGGGCAATTGGTTTTGAATTGAGAGTTTTGGTAAATATTGAGTTTTAAGGTTTTTGGTAAAAATGGATTTTGGGCCAAATTTGGCAGATCATATCTCGAGCTTCAGTTTTCGAAATGGATTGAATTTCGTATCAAATAAAAGATAATTTAAAGATCTTTAGAACGGTATAGATTTTATGGAAATAAGAAATTTGCAGAAAAATATATGATCGTTGGAAGTTAGTATAAAAAATATGAATTCTGTGATAATGCAGAAATTGACTTCTGGGTTGTGTGCACACGAACATTGTTGTGCGCATGCTCTGAGTAGGGGCCATGTTTCCACTTGTACACGTACACACACAATTGTGCACACACACACCCTGTGATTTTTAGAAAATGTACGTACGCACACTATGGTGCGCACGCACACACAAGTATATGCCTCTTGCTGAGAGCGTTCGCACACTCTGGTGTGCACGGACACTCAGTGAAATTTGCAAGTGGTGCGTACGCACAAGTTGGGAAGTGCCTTCTGTTGAAGGCGTCTACACGTATTCATGTGTGCACACAAAATAGAAAATTTTACTTTGTGTGCGTACGCACACCTCTATGCGTATGCACATATTGAGAAAACTCTTCTGGGCGTGCGTACGCACAACCCTATGCATATGCACACTGCCCTGATTTTCAATGAAAACCTTGTTTTAAACCGTTTTACCTTCCTGATAGTTTTGTAAACTTCCGTAACGCTTATTTAGGGTGTCTTAACTTTTTTTTATGCTTTGGAACATAGAGAATACACTAAGTGAGTTTAACTAGATATTTTTTGGTAACAAATTTAGAAGACGGAGACTTAGGTTTCTAAAGTTTATGAGTGGACCGTTGAAGTACTATGTTGATGATGAGTAAGATGAGCTGTGGAGATAAGAAAATCGGAAATATTTTTTACGAGTCTTGGACTCAAAGATAAATGAGAAAGATTAAATACTGAAAGTGATCACTGATGGCATATATAATGTTTTATACTGGTATTATTGAGACAATATGCGCCTAGCAGGGACGGTAGGTTAATCCCGCCTGTCGAGGTTGCGGCGGTGGCGCAAGGACGGTGGTTAATCCCGCTTACGTTGAGATGTGAGGTCTGTGGCTGAGTATCCTGCTCACATCCTTTCAGAATCGCAAGAGTGTACCAGGATCCCTAGACCATGTCCAGGCACAATATCCTTGGGGGTTCCCATTTATATTTATGACCAAAAGGCGACATTCCCATGGGAATGTGTCGGGTTGGCAGTTGAACTAACAATGTGATATCACAGCCAAATAGGACAGGAATTCATCATGTGCATATTCTATATGTTTGTTTGCTTTGTGATGGCAGGGCGGAATTCAGCCAATTAAGAATTCAATATAGGAAATACGTTGCGAGTATAGCTCTTAACCAGCAAAAATCTGCCTCATCAATATAGAAAGGTTGTCACAAAAGTTTAGAATAAAAATACAGGGAGTATGAGTCGCAGGTCGTCTCCCAACGAGTTGACAAAGAGGTGCTAATTTATTAATCAGGAGTTTTCTAGGTAATTTTGATTTTGGGAATTGAGCAAATAAATATTTGTAAATTAAAGCAATGAAAATTAAAAGAGATTTATAATATTCAAAATAAAAGGCCTTGACTGGGGAAATGATTAATTGGAAGTTCTATCCTTGTTGGAATTCTCTCAAGTGTAGTATAAAGAGGTTGTTATTTTTACTTAGTTAACCCTTACTAAATAAAGGAAAGTCAAGTGATTAAGCTAACTCTTATTCGCAAATCCTAGTCCTCTCCCTTGGGAAGGTCTAGCGTTAGTAAATACAGAATTAGCCAACAACTTCCAATTTAACTAATCACTTGAGCATTCCAACTTAAATGTCTCCTTTTAATCAACCCCCATATCAAGTTGGGAATTTACTCCATTGACATGAGAATTACTTGCATAGAATTAAAAAGGGAATAAAAGAATGACATGATAGACAATAACTGCAATTTAATTAAAAATAAAAGTAATCCTTTGTATTAACAATCCATGAAAATAATCCAATTGTAACTCTAAACAAGAATTAAGAATATGGAATAAATAAAAGAGTAAGGAAACAAACTAGAACAGTATCTTCAACGGAGGTGATGACTCTTCAATATACAAAGCGAAAGCAATAAACTATGAAACTATGAATGTAAAAGAAAACCTAGAGGAAGAGTAATTTCTCTCTAGATTCAGATCTAAAAACTAAAACTATGCTAATGAGAATGTCTCTTATGTCTCTCCACGTTCCCTGGCTCTAGTCTGTGTTTCTGGGCTGGAAACTGGGTCAAAACCCGGCCCAAAATTGCCCCTAGCATTTTCTGTTATTTCTACAGATCGCGCATGTCACGCGTACGTGTCAATCACGCGTGCGTGTCGCTGGTCGTTTTGGCGTGTCACGCGTACGCGTCAGTCACGCGTGCGCATCCTTGTGCAAACCCCAATCCACGTGTACGCTGATAAACTACTATTTCATAGTTTATCTTGTGCTCAATTGAGTGGTTTTTATCAATCTTTACCCACTTATTCATACTATTTGCATGGTTTTACATTTGCCTTCCTAATTATGTGCTTTGATTGAAAACATGCTTCTTTGGCCTTAAGTTCCCTATGTTTAATTCCTCTCTTATTACCATTAGATGCCTTGATATGTGTGTTAAGTGATTTTAGAGATTACAGGGCAAGAATGGCTCAGAGGATGGAAAGGAAGCATGCAAAAGTGGAAGGAATACAAGAAGTTGGAGAAATTGCTAAGCTGTCCAGCCTGACCTCTTCGCACTCAAACGGCTATAACGCGAGCTACAGAAGTCCAAACGACGCGGTTCCAGTTGAGTTGGAAAGCTAACGTTCCGGGCTTCGATTTGATATATAATATGCGATAGTTGCCCTGACGATAGGTGACGCGATCGCGTGCTCCATGCGGACCCGTCGCAGTGACAAAAAACCAGCGTGGCAGATTTCTTCTCCAGCGATTTCTGAGCTGTTTTTTGGCCCAGTTCTCGGTCCAGAAAACACAGATTAAAGGCTATAAAGTGGGGGAATGCATCCATTCATCATCAAGCTTTCATAATTCACTTTTCATAGTTTTAGATGTAGTTTTTAGAGAGAGAGGTTCTCTCCTCTCTCTTAGGATTAGGATTTAGGATTTCTCTTAGTTTTAGTAGTGACTCTCAATCCCAGGTTCAATGTTCTTCAATTTATATTTCTCTTCTACTTTTAGATACTCTAATACTTTTATTTGTTAATTACTTATGTTGCCCATTTGATTCATAAATCTTTTATGTTAGATTGGATTGCTTTTATTAATATAATTTGAGGTATTTCAGACTTATGATTGCTTTCTTTAATTTATTAATGCTCTTTGTTTATCCAAATTATTTTCATTCAAGTAGACTTTTTTCTCTTTTGGCTTTGGTTGAGTCATTGGAGACACTTGAGTTATCAAACTCATTGTTGATTGAAAATTGGAATTCTTCAAGAATTAATTCAAGTTCCAATAACTCTAGCCTTTCCCAAGGAAAGACTAGGACCTGAGGAATAAAAATTAATTCATCCACTTAACTTACCTTCATAGTTAGAGGTTAACAAAGTGGGAGAAAAATCCAATTCTCATTACAATTGATAAGGATAACCAGGATAGGACTTCCAGTTCTCATACCTTGCCAAGAGTTTATTTTACAGTTATTTATTTATTTTTATTGCTTTGAAAATATACCTGTGCCCATTGCCCAAACTCCAGAACCCCAATTTACAAACTCATAACCAATAATAAGAACATACCTCCCTGCAATTCCTTGAGAAGACGACCCAAGGTTTAAATACTCAGTTATAAATTTTAAAAGTGGTTTGTTACTTGTGACAACCAAAACGTTTGTATGAAAGGACTTTTGAAGGTTTAGAAACTATACTTGCAATGAGGATTTATCCGCAAATTTCTAGACCACGCAAAAGTTCTCTCATCAAAATGGCGCCATTGCTGGGGAGTTGCAAACGTGTGCCTTATTATTGGTTATTGTAAATATTTATTTTTTCTTGTTTATTTTTTTTATTTTTGTTTTTATTTTTGCTTTTTCATAAATTAAGAGGTTATTGGTTTTTTATTTAGTTATTAAAAATTTTTCAAAAATTTGTTCTTCATGTTCATCTTGACCTTCAAGTTGTTCTTAGTTGTTTTCTTCGTTTTGATCTAAAAATTTTAAGTTTGGTGTCATTTTATTGTTTTTCTCTTTCCTCATTAAATTCAAAAATTCAAAATTTAAAACTCAAATTTCAAATTTCAAATTTTGATTTTCAAAATTCAAATCTTTTTCAAAAATCATATCTTTTTCAAAAATCTTATCTTATCTTATTTCAAAAATCAAATTTCAAAATTTTTAAATTCAAAATTTAAAAATTTCAAATTTCAAAATTTAATTTTCAAATTCAAAATTTAAATAACCTTTTAATTTAAATTTGTTTTTATTTTCATTTTTAATTTTTATTAGCTACCATGAATTCTCACCCTTCTCGCTTTGAGTTTGGTTCTAAATCTGTTGAAAGGAGTGGAAGCTATAACAGGAATATGCATCAAGGTCTAAGCAATCAAAGATGGATGGAGCCAAGAGGATCTGATCAACCCTTTAGGCAATAACACCCTCCAAGATATCATGGGCAAGGACCACTCTACAATGCATACCAAGCTGATAGATACTGTGGACCCCCTTGTAATTACCAACAAGTCCCACCCTGTGCTTATGAACCACCTCCCCAACATACCTTTGAACCACCAAACTCACAAGCCCCTTTACACCATTTACCTCCATATGACCCTAACCCACATCCACCATACCAACCACCCTATGAACCGAATGAGCCATACATAGATCCACCCCAACCTCCATTGGATAACAATACACTCATCTCTAACATCATTGGTCTCACCTCTACACTCCAAAATCTTATATCCCGCATGAACCAACCCGCTACCTCCAATATTCAACCCTCAAGCTCTAGTGCACTTCCTTTTCAACCACAGAATGATCTCTCCATCCCATCACCACCATCCATGGAAGAGCACCCACATCCATCAATCCAAGAGCAAGATGATCCCAATTATGCTATTGATATGGAACAGGAAAGAAAGAATCATCTTCGCGAATCCATACTTCATAAAGAGCTAGAGGAGGCCCTACGAGTAAAGGTAGGAGAGACCCTTGAAAATGAAAGAGTAGTTAAAAGGAGTTGTCATGGAAAGAAAATCATCGAGGATGAGTACGATTTCATACTTAAACAACTGGACAAAGCAGCAATTATTAAAAAGAAAGAAGTGGTTGCAGACTTAAGAGATGCTGTACCTCCATTGGAAAGTCCAGTCACAGAGCCTCCTTCCACGGTATTTGATGTTGATGTTGATGAGAGCGTACAACCTCCAAGGCAGATCATGGTTGAAGACTTTGTAGAGGTTGATCAAGAGATGGAGATTAAAGAAGAAGAAGCACAACCTCCCATGCCCTTGGTAAGTAATGAAGAAGAGATTGAATTAGAAGAAAGCTACCAAGAGGAAGAAGTTGAAATTAAAGAAGTTTGCAAAGAGGTGGAAGTTGTCAAGGAGCACAAGGGAGTGGAGCTTGAAATCACCTTGCCAAAGTTATTGGAGACCCCTCCCCCTAAGTTGCCATCATCCTTCACAATATTCAAGTGGGTAAAATTCATATCCCTTAGCTTTCTAATCCCACTTGAATATGAGCTACTGGAGACGGATGGTCAACTTAGAGCTCTTTGTGGCATTAAGAGTAAGAGGAAGATGGTCAGTGGTCAGAATTGTCCTGCAAGGTTCATTATAGTTGGAAGCTTTAAGTTTAAACGCAAAGGTTGGTGTAGAGCTCAATTGAATGGGTCTAGGAAGCTGTTTGGTAGCTGTAGTGAGAATTCAAATTACTTATCACCCGGCTGGAAAAATACAGATCCCAACAAAAATGGGTGCAAAAGCAAGATTTGGGACCCCAGAATTCAGTCTAGAAATCAACACTCTTGGGGCCTTGTCACTTGCTTTAACTTACTTGAAGGCTTTCTGCGCCTAGTTTGGGATCCCGGAGGCTGTTGGCATTCCAAACATTGGTGGAGATTTCTGGATGAATTCAAGCACAAGCCACCATAACAGGAAGCTCACCAAATGTCCAACTTAAGGACTTTAACTAAAAGTGCTAGGTGGGAGACAACCCACCACGGTATGATCGTTCCTTTTCAATTTTAATTTTAATTTAATTTCGTTTTTGTTTGTTTTTATTTTATTTTATTTTATTTTCATTGAACCTGGAATTATTTATTGCATCTACATTAGCATTGCATTCTGTATACTGCATAAAAAAAAAACTTACGCGACACGACCGCATCATTGACGTGTCCGCGTCGCAGGTGTTGGGAGAGACTAATAAAACGAACAGAGAGTCATGCAAAAGCGTGGCTAGAGGCGTGCCAGTGGCACAAATCATCCCACGCGACCGCGTCGCCGACGCGTCCGCGTCACTTGGGAACATTGGCTTCCCACTCGACTGCGTCACTCATGCGGCTGCGTGCCTTGGATTTCGACGTGAAAAGGGTGCACGACTGAAAGTTGTGCTAGAGCGGTGTTGGATTGGTGCTGAACGCATAATTCTTCCCACGCGGACGCGTGACCGACGCGACCTCGTCATATCCTCATAATGGCCACTCATGCGATCGCATGCCCCACGCGACCGCGTCACCCTAGATTTTGGCAATACTAAGTTTTGAACAGAGAGTTGTGCGACCGCGAAGCTGCACTCGCACCACTAGCACAAATCGAGTCACGCGATCGCATGCCCCACGCGTCCGCGTCACCTAACCTTATCGCGCACCACGCGACTGCGTGCCCCACGAGTCCGCGTCGCCTGCGCCGCACAGCTTATCCAGATCAGCCAAATATCTTATCTTTTCTTCCCCAAATTTTTTCTTTTCCATTCTTATTTCTTTCTTCTTTTCTTCTTCCTTCTTTACTTTCATTCTCTTTTACTTAATTGCATACTTTCATTCATTGCATTTTAATTTTGTGCATATTTTTAATTTTTTTTCTAAATTTATTATTTTTCCATTGGTGTTCAAAAGTTCTTATTCCACTGTTACATCTTTTCTGGTATTTTCTTGGTGCTTATGACTTGTTTTATTTTGATTGGGTAACATTATTTAAATCAATGCTAATATTTTATGATACTTGTACTTCTTTTGCATTGATATGAACTTCTACTATCTTGCATTACCCACATTTTCCTCTCCTTTGTTGCAAATTTTGCACCACTAGTATGCCATGTGCTTCTATTGTTTTCTCACGTACATGTTGAAGCTTCCATGTAAATGAGACCCTTATCATTTGGCATTAACACCCATATTTTATTTATTTTCTATCTTTTGGGTTACTTTTCTTCTTTTTCTCTTCTTTCAGGCTGGCCACCAAAGACAGAGAAAGGGAGAAATTCTAAAAGGGGAGACAAACAAGTCCATCTGCACAATCCTTGAAGAAAAGCATCAGTTGGAACAACCCGTCCACTTGCACATCTCAGCATGCACCGAAGACGGTGCAATCTTTAAGTGTGGAGAGGTCGATACCGATCTCCATGTGTTAGCTATTTTCTTCTTTTCAACACCATTGTTTTATTTTCTTTGTTTATTCATTCTTGCATTTGCATGGTTAATTGCATGTTTATTTGATTTTGTGCATTTAGTTACTACTTGGTTGAAGTAATAATTTCTTTTTCAAGAAATTTTATAGTATTTTACTAATTTAAATTAAAAAAAAATTATGTTAATTTGTTTGAAGTTGTATTTGGAACATGATTTTTGAGCTAAAGAACACACAACCTGTGAGATTTTGAGCTTATTTATATGGTTACATTACTTAACCATAAATATTTCATTCTTGTGTGTTTCCTTCTCTATGATTATAATCTATATTTTGTTCCAATCTATATGTCCAATGTTTAATGTGTTACATACTTGCATATGACTGAGGCCATTATTTGATTTTTACTCAATTATTCCAAATAAAGCCTACCCTTTCAATTACCTTTCTTAGCCACTTTGAGCCTTTAAATCCCCATTTATTCTGTATTTTACCACATCACTAGCCTTAAGCAGAAAAACAAATTAAAAACCCCAATTGAATCTTTGGTTAGCTTAAGATAGAGATTGTGCATCAGCTAAGTGTGGGAAAACTGTGGGAACTTGGGTTAATAAGGGAATGTATCATGTTTTTAATTTTGAATATTGGAAAATTTGGGTACCTACTCATGTAAAACAGAAATTTAAAAATATTTCATATGCATTGATATGTTATTCTAGTTTTTATGTCTCTCTAAAAAAAAAGAAAAAAAGAAAAAAAGAAAAAGAGAAAAAATATATAATATAAATAAATAAATAAGGGGACAAAATTACCCCAATGTTAAGTTAATAAAAGATCAATGCATATGTGATAAAATTAAAGAAAAATTGATACATGAGTATGTAATGCAAAAGTGAAGACTATGGGTAGCTAGGCATGATTCTAGAGTTATATAGAGTATATGTATGTTAGGTGAAAGCTTAGGTTAATTAAAGATTCAATTTATAAAGCTCACTTAGCCATATATATATACCCTAACCCTTACCTTAGCCCCATTACTTGAAAAGACCTCATGATGTTTGCATTGGTACATTAAATATTTGTTGATTGGTTAGATGAAGAACAAAGTTTAGAAAGCATGATTAGAGAAGCGTAGAGTGAATTACCCTATACACTTGAGAGATTAGAGTGATATACACTACCAGTAAGGGTTCAGTGCTCAATTCTATGTTCCCTGCTTTCATGAGCTATCTTCTTACAACTTTACTTGTCTTTTATTATATAATTTGAATTAGTGAAATCTGATTTATGTTTGTCTTGGAGAACTTATTTATTTTTAACCAAGTAGGTAGAATCATTTTTCATGTAGTTGCATTCATATAGATAGGTTGCATTTCATACATTCTACTACTCCTTTTCACCTTTATAGCTTCTCTTGAGCTTAGCATGAGGACATGCTAATGTTTAAGTGTGGGGAGGTTGATAAACCACTATTTCATGGTTTATCTTGTGCTCAATTGAGTGGTTTTTATCAATCTTTATTACCCACTTATTCATACTATTTGCATGGTTTTACATTTGCCTTCCTAATTATGTGCTTTGATTGAAAACATGCTTCTTTGGCCTTAAGTTCCCTATGTTTAATTCCTCTCTTATTACCATTAGATGCCTTGATATTTGTGTTAAGTGATTTCAGAGATTACAGGGCAGGAATGGCTCAGAGGATGGAAAGGAAGTATGCAAAAGTGGAAGGAATACAAGAAGTTGGAGAAATTGCTAAGCTGTCCAGCCTGACCTCTTTGCACTCAAACGGCTATAACTCGAGCTACAGAGGTCCAAACGACGCGGTTCCAGTTGGAAAGCTAACGTTCGGGGCTTCGATTTAATATATAATATGCCATAGTTGCCCTGACGATAGGCGATGCGACCGCGTGCTCCATACAGACGCGTCGCAGTGACGAAAAACCAGTGTGGCAGATTTCTTCTCCAGCGATTTCTGAGTTATTTTCTGGCCCAGTTCTCGGTTCAGAAAACACAGATTAGAGGCTATAAAGTGGGGAAATGCATCCATTCATCATCAAGCTTTCATAATTCACTTTTCATAGTTTTAGATGTAGTTTTTAGAGAGAGAGGTTCTCTCCTCTCTCTTAGGATTAGGATTTAGGATTTCTCTTAGTTTTAGGAGTGACTCTCAATCCCAGGTTCAATGTTCTTCAATTTATATTTCTCTTCTACTTTTAGATACTCTAATACTTTTATTTGTTAATTACTTATGTTTCCCATTTGATTCATAAATCTTTTATGTTAGATTGGATTGCTTTTATTAATATAATTTGAGGTATTTCAGACTTATGATTGCTTTCTTTAATTTATTAATGCTCTTTGTTTATCCAAATTCTTTTCATTCAAGTAGACTTTTTTCCCTTTTGGCTTTGGTTGAGTCATTGGAGACACTTGAGTTATCAAACTTATTGTTGATTGAAAATTAGAATTCTTCAAGAATTAATTCAAGTTCCAATAACTCTAGCCTTTCCTAAGGAAAGACTAGGACCTGAGGAATAAAAATTAATTCATCCACTCAACTTACCTTTATAGTTAGAGGTTAACAAAGTGGGAGAAAAATCCAATTCTCATTACAATTGATAAGGATAACCAGGATAGGACTTCCAGTTCTCATACCTTGCCAAGAGTTTATTTTACAGTTATTTATTTATTTTTATTGCTTTGAAAATATACCTGTGCCCATTGCCCAAACTCCAGAACCCCAATTTACAAACTCATAACCAATAATAAGAACATACCTCCCTGCAATTCCTTGAGAAGACGACCCGAGGTTTAAATACTCGGTTATAAATTTTAAAAGGGGTTTGTTACTTGTGACAACCAAAACATTTGTATGAAAGGACTTTTGAAGGTTTAGAAACTATACTTGCAACGAGGATTTATCCGCAAATTTCTAGATCACGCAAAAGTTCTCTCATCATACGCGTCAGGCACGCGCACGCGTCGCTACAAATTTATCCATATCGCGCGCTCGCATGAGCCATGCATGCGCGTCGATGCTTGCTGGTTATCTCCTTAGTTTCTTGTGTTCCTTCCATTTTTGCAAGCTTCCTCTCCATTCTCTAAGTCATTCTTGCCCTATAAAGCCTGAAACACTTAACACACAGATCACGGCATCGAATGGTATATAGGAGAATTAAAATATACAAATTAAAGATCTCTAGGAAGCAAGTTTTCAACCATAGAACAAAACTAGGAAGGGATTGTAAAATCATGCAAATCATATGAATAAGTGGGTAAAGACTTGATGAAACCACTCAATTAAACACAAGATAAACCATAAAATAGTGGTTTATCAACCTCTCCACACTTAAACATTAGCATGTCCTCATGCTTAGCTCAAGGAGATAAAATAACTGAGTAGGGAAAAGTAAGACTCATGCAATGCAATGCAACTTATGAATGCAACTATATGCTAAAATGATTTTGCCTACTTGGTTAAAAGTAAATAAGTTCTTCAAGACAAATATAATCAAATTCCTCTAATTCAAATTATACAATAAAAGACAAGTAAACTTGTAAGAAGACAGCTCATGACAGCAGGGAACATAGAATCAAGCATTGAACCCTCACTGATGGTGTATGTGCACTCTAATCACTCAAGTGTATAGGGTAATCACTCTACTCTTCCCTAGTCATGCTTTCTAAACTTTGTTCTTCACCTAACCAATCAACAAGTATTTAATATACCAATGCAAACATCATGAGGTCTTTTCAAGGTTGTAATGGGGCCAAGGTAAAGGTGAGGGTATATATATAGCTAAGTGAGCTATAAATTGAATCCTTGATCAACCTAAGCTTTCACCTATTCATACTCTATATACTTTTAAATTCATGCCTAGCTACCCAAAATTCTCACTTTTGCATTACATACTCATGCATCAACCCTTCTTTTAATTTGTATCACATATGCATTGATCTTTTCATTAACTTAACATTGGGGTAATTTTGTCCCCTTATTTATTTAATCAATTATTGAATATTTTTTCTATAGAGAAAAATAAACATTACTTATCAATGCACATGGATTTTTAATTTTTCTGGTTTCACATGAGTAGGTACCCAAATTCCTAATATTTCATCATTTAAGCACTGTACACTTTCATTAACCCAAGTTCCCACAGTTTTTTTTCACATTTAGTTGCTACACAATTTTTATCTTAAGCTAACCAAAATTCAATTTTGGGTATTTAATTTGTTTTTCTGCTTAAGGCTAGTGATGTGGTAAAATATAGAACAACTGGGATAAAAAGGCTCAAAGTGTCTAACAAAGGTGACATAAAAGGGTAGGCTATTTGGGATAAGTGAGCTAATAAAACAATGGCCTCAATCATATGCATGCGTATAACACATTAAACATTGGACATATAGACTGGAACAAAATATAGATTACAATCATAGAGAAGAAAAACACACAAGAATAAAATATTATGGTTAAATAATGTAACCCTGTAATTAAGCTCAAATCTCACAGGTTGTGTGTTCTTTGCTATAATTTATGTTCCAATTTACAGTCTTCAAACAAATTTAACACAAAATTTTAATTTGAGTTAGTGAAATTTTCAAAATAGAGTCTTGAAAAGAAACTTATTATTTTTCAACCAAAAAGAACATGTATGCAAACACCTATTACTATGCAATCTATCATATCCTAAACAAAAGAAAAATAAATAATTTATTGGTGCTAAGAAAGAGCAGTTATCTCCGAAAGTCAGGTACTGACCGACCTCCCCACACTTAAAGCTTGGCACCGTCCTCAGTGCCATCAGTCAGGAACAAAGGGGGGCTGGTAGCAGCATCTTCACAGTTGGGATTGTCATGGCTCCTTGTGCTAGTAGATGAAGTGGAGTCCGGAGTGTCTGGGTCTTCTTCAGGTGAGTGGTTGCCAACAATCAGCTCCTTGAGGTATGTAAATTGGTGCTTGTTATGGCGCTCCATTCGCTTTACCTGCCGGTCAAGCCGGTCTAACCTCTGAATTATCTGTAGGAGTAGCTGATTTGTTGAAGGTTCTTGTGATGTGGAAGGAGAAGGGATATCTTCCGCCGGTTCTGTGGTCCAATTGATAGTGGCTGCTGGAGATCTGATGTACTTCCCGTTGGGGACGTACTGATCATCCCGTGGAATCATGGCCATGGTGTCCTAATGAGCGGATAATTTATACCATTTTTGGCATTGTTTTTACATAGTTTTTAGTATGTTTTAGTTACTTTTTATTATATTTTTATTAGTTTTTATGCAAAAATCACATTTCTGGACTTTACTATGAGTTTGTGTATTTTTCTGTGATTTCAGGTATTTTCTGGCTAAAATTGAGAGGCCTGAGCAAAAATCTTATTCAAAGGCTGAGAAAGGACTGCAGATGCTGTTGGATTTTGACCCTCCTGCACTCGAAGTAGATTTTATAGAGCTACAGAAGCCCAATTGGTGCGCTCTCAATTGCGTTGGAAAGTAGACATCTTGGGCTTTTCATCAATGTATAATAGTCCATACTTTTCCCGAGATTTGATGGCCCAAACTGGTGTTCAAACGCCCACCAAAGACCCTTTTTTGGAGTAAAACGCCCAAATTGGCACTAGAACTGGAGTTAAACGCCCAAACTAGCACTCAAGTTGGCGTTTAACTCCAAGAATGGCCTATGCACGCGTAAAGCTCAATGCTCAGCCCAACCACACACCAACTGGGACCCGGAAGTGGATTTCTGCACTATCTGCACTTAGTTACTTATTTTCTGTAATCCCTAGTAACTAGTTTAGTATGAATAGCACTTTTTACTATTGTATTAGGGAGCTTATCTCATATTTTCACGTTTGGAGAGGCTGGCCATTCGGCCATGCCTAGACTATTTTCTCTTATGTATTTTCTACGGTGGAGTTTCTACACCTCATAGATTAAGGTGCGGCGCTCTGTTGTTCTTCATGAATTAATGCAAGTACTATTGTTTCTCTTTCAATTCACGCTTACTTCTTCTCCAAGATATACTCTCGTACTTAATTCAGTTAAGTCAGAATGAAGGGGTGACCCGTGACAATCACCCACTATCTTCGTTACTCGCTTAGCCAAGATTCGCATGCCTGACAACCACAAGCGGTCTACATAATGTTTAACGTAGTCATTGGACGACAGCCGGAGTATATTCTCTTGGGTCTCTGATCTGCGATTCGCATTGTCTCTCTTGACAATAGAGCATCCGAATCTGAGATTAGAACCTTCGTGGTATAGGCTAGAACTATTGGCAGCATTCTTGAGATCCAGAAAGTCTAAACCTTGTCTGTGGTATTCCGAGTAGGATCTGGGAAGGGATGACTGTGACGAGCTTCAAACTTGCGAATGTTAGGTGCAGTGACAATGTGCAAAAGGATAAGGGTCCTATTCCGATGCTAGTGAGAACCGACAGATGATTAGCCGTGCGGTAGCTGTACCTGGTATTTTTCATCCGAGACGAGAAATCTGACAGTTGATTAGCCGTGCAGAGATCATACCTGGTATTTTTCATCTGAGAGGATCATACAGCTTGCCATGGAAGGGAGCACGCTTGGTTGGAAGAAGACAATAGGAAAGCAGAGGTTTAGAAGCAACAAAGCATCTCCACACGCTTATCTGAAATTCCCACCAATGAATTACATAAGTATCTTTATTTTATTTTATATTTTATTTATCTTTTAATTATCAAAACCTCATAACCATTTGAATCTGCTTGACTAAGATTTACAAGATGACCATAGCTTGCTTCAAGCCGACAATCTCTGTGGGATCGACCCTTACTCACATAAGGTATTACTTGGACGACCCAGTGCACTTGCTGGTTAGTTGTGCGGAGTTGTGAAAAGTGTGATCACAATTTCGTGCACCAAGTTTTTGGCGCTGTTGCCGGGGATTGTTCGAGTTTGGACAACTGACGGTTCATCTTGTTGCTTAGATTGGGTAATTTTATTTTATGTTTAAGTTTTTATTATTTTTATTTTCAAAAAAAAAATAAATACAAAAAAAATTAATAAAATCATAAAAACCAAAAAATTTTGTGTTTCTTGTTTTGAGTCTAGTGTGAAATTTTAAGTTTGGTGTCTATTGCATTTTTTAATTTTCTTAAATTTTTGAAAATTCATGCATTGTGTTCTTCTTTGATCTTCAAGTTGTTCTTGATGATTTTCCTTGTTTGATCTTTAATTTTTCTTGTTTTGTGTCTTTTCTTATTTTTCATATGCATTTTCGAATTCATAGTGTCTAAACACTAAAAAATTTTTAAGTTTGGTGTCTTGCATGTGTTTCTTTTCTTAAAAATTTTCAAAAATGTGTTCTTGATGTTCATCTTGACATTCAAAGTGTTCTTGCATGCATTATTTGTTTTTATCTTAATTTCTTATGTCTTGTGTTATTTTGTTGTTTTTCTCTTTCTTCATTAATTCAAAAAAATAAAAAATAATATCTTTTCCTTATTTTACTCATAAATTTCGAAATTTTGGGTTGATTTAGTCAAAATTTTTAAAATTTAGTTGTTTCTTGTTAGTCAAGTCATAATTTCAATTTAAAAACTTTATCTTTTCAAATCTTTTTCAAAAATCAAATCTTTTTCATTTTTCTTCTTAATATTTTCGAATTTCCTAAATAAATTTTCAAAATCTTTTTCTTATTTTTATTTCAAATTTTCAAAAACTTTACTAGCAATTAATGTTTTGATTCAAAAATTTCAAGTTTGTTAATTTCCTATTAAGAAAAGTTCAATCTTTAAATTCTAGAATCAAATCTTTTAGTTTCTTGTTAGTCAAGTCATCAACTTTAATTTTCAAAATCAAATATTTTTAAATTTCTTTTTCAAATCTTTTTCAAAATAAATTTCAATCATATCTTTTTCAAAACTTAATTTCAAAATCATTTTCTAACTTCTTATCTTTTCAAAATTTATTTTCAAATCTTTTTCAATTAACCACTTGACTTGTTTGTTTTAATGTTAAAAAGTTTACTATTTCTTATATTTTTCAAAACCACCTAAGTACGTTTCTCTCTCTAATTTTTGAAAACCACTAACCACTTTTTCAAAATTCTTTTTAATTAACTAATTGTTTTAAATTCTAATTTTATTTTATTTCTTTTCTTAAATTTCAAATTCCAACTTAATTAATTAAATAAAAATAAAAATATTTCTCTTCTCCCTCTTTTCAAAATTCGAACCCTCTCCCTCTCTGTGTGTTCGAATTCTTCTTATTTCTCTCTACCTCATTCTTCTATTTTTCTATTCTTCTATTCTTATACTCACATAAAGAAATTTCTATACTGTGATATAGAGGATTCCTCTTCTTTCTGTTATCTTCTTTTTCATATGAGCAGGAACAAGGATAAAGACATTCTTGTTGAAGCTGATCCTGAACCTGAAAGGACTCTGAAGAGGAAGCTAAGAGAAGCTAAAGCACAACACTCTGGAGAGGACCTTACAGAAATTTTTGAAAAGGAAGTAGAGATGGCAGCCGAACCCAATAACAATGGTGGAGATGCAAGGAAGGTGCTTGGTGACTTTACTGCACCAACTTCTGACTTCAATGGAAGAAGTGAATTACATGGGAGAATCCTATAGAAACACCTATAATCCTTTATAGAGGAATCACCCTAATTTCTCATGGAAGGATCAGCAGAAGCCTAAACAAGGCTTCAATAATAATAATGGTGGGAGAAATAGGTTTGGCAATAGCAAGCCTTTTCCATCATCTTCTGAGCAACAGACAGAGAATTCTAAGCAGAGGCTTTCTGACTTAGCAACCATAATCTCTGATCTATCTAAGACCACTCTCAGTTTCATGACTGAAACAAGGTCCTCCATCAGAAATTTGGAGGCACAAGTGGGTCAGCTGAGTAAAAGAGTTACTGAAACTCCTCCTAGTACTCTCCCAAGCAATATAGAAGAGAATCCAAAGAGAGAGTGCAAGACCATCAATATATCCAAAGTGGCCGAACCTATAGAGGAATAAGAGGCAGCGATTTCCAATGAGGAAGACCTCCATGGACGTCCACTGACCAATAAGGAGTTTCCTATTGAGGAACTGGTGCGCAGAAATTGTGATTATACTGTGATTATGTAAAATTCATCGCTCTTTCTTTCCTTGGTAATGGCGCCAAAAACATGACGCCAATACCATGGTTCACAACTTCGCACAACTAACCAGCAAGTGCACTGGGTCGTCCAAGTAATACCTTACGTGAGTAAGGGTCGAATCCCACGGAGATTGTTGGTATGAAGCAAGCTATGGTCACCTTGTAAATCTCAGTCAGGCGAATATAAAATAGTAATGGGGTTTTCGAAATTAATTAATAAAATAGGGATAGAAATACTTATGTAAATCATTGGTGAGAATTTCAGATAAGCGAATAGAGATGCTTTCGTTCCTCTGAACCTCTACTTTCCTGCTATCTTCATCCAATCAATCTTACTCCTTTCCATGGCTGGCTTTATATGATACATCACCATTGTCAATGGCTACTTTCGGTCTTCTCTCGGGAAAATGATCCAAATGCCCTATCATGGCACGGCTAATCGTCTGGAGGCATCACCCTTGTCAATGGTTTCATCTTATCCTCTCAGTGAAAATGGTCAACGCACCCTGTCACGGCACGGCTATTCATCTGTCGATTCTCGATCATGCTGGAATAGGATTTACTATCCTTTTGCGTCTGTCACTACGCCCAGAAACAGTCATTCAATCATTGAATCCTACTCGGAATACCACAGACAAGGTTTAGACTTTCCGGATTCTCTTGAATGCCGCCATCATTCTAGCTTACACCACAAAGATTCCAATTAAGAGATCTAAGAGATACTCATTCAATCTAATGTAGAACGGAAGTGGTTGTCAGGCACGCGTTCATAGGGAATGATGATGATTGTCACGTTCATCACATTCAGGTTGAAGTGCGAATGACTATCTTAGAAGCGAAATAAGATGAATTGAATAGAAAACAGTAGTACTTTGCATTAATCTTTGAGGAACAGCAGAGCTCCACACCTTAATCTATGGAGTGCAGAAACTCTACCGTTGAAAATACATAAGTGAAAGGTCCAGGCATGGCCGAGATGGCCAGCCCCTCTGATCTAAGAACCAGACGTCCAAAGAAGATCCTAAGATCCTAAGATGATCAAAAGATGTCTAATACAATAGTAAAAGGTCCTATTTATAATAAACTAGCTACTAGGGTTTACAGAAGTAAGTAATTGATGCATAAATCCACTTCCGGGGCCCACTTGGTGTGTGCTTGGGCTGAGCTTTAACTTTTCACGTGCAGAGGCCATTTGTGGAGTTGAACGCCAGGTTTTGATCCATTTCTGGCGTTCAACTCTGGTTTTTGATCCCTTTCTGGCGCTGAACTCCAGAATTGGGCAGAGAGCTGGCGTTGAACGCCAGTTTGCGTCATCTAAACTTGAGCAAAGTATGGACTATTATACATTTCTGGAAAGACTTGGATGTCTACTTTCCAACGCAATTGAAATCGCGCCATTTCGAGTTCTGTACCTCCTGAAAATCCACTTTGAGTGCAGGGAGGTCAGAATCCAACAGCATCAGCAGTCCTTCTTTAACCTCTGAATCTGATTTGTGCTCAAGTCCCTCAATTTCAGCCAGAAAATACCTGAAATCACAGAAACACACAAAAACGGATAGTAAAGTCCAGAAATGTGAATTTAACATAAAAACTAATGAAAACATCCCGAAAAGTAACTAGATTCTACTAAAAAAATACTAAAAATAATGCCAAAAAGCGTATAAATTATCCGCTCATCACAACACCAAACTTAAATTGTTGCTTGTCCCCAAGCAACTGAAAATCAAATAGGATAAAAAGAAGAGAATATACTATAAATTCCAAACTATCAATGAAACATAGCTTCAATCATATGAGCGGGACTTATAGCTTTTTGCCTCTTGAATAGTTTTGGCATCTCACTTTATCCATTGAGGTTCAGAATGATTGGCATCTATAGGAACTCAGAGTTCAGATAGTGTTATTGACTCTCCTAGTTCAGTATGATGATTCTTGAACACAGCTATTTTATGAGTCTTGGCCGTGGCCCTAAGCACTTTGTTTTCCAGTATTACCACTGGATACATAAATGCCACAGACACATAATTGGGTGAACCTTTTCAGATTGTGACTCAGCTTTGCTAAAGTCCCCAATTAGAGGTGTCCAGTGTTCTTAAGCACACTCTTCTTTTGCTTTGGACCTTGACTTTAACCGCTCAGTCTCAAGTTTTCACTTGACACCTTCACGCCACAAGCACATGGTTAGGGACAGCTTGGTTTAGCCGCTTAGGCCAGGATTTTATTCCTTTAGGCCCTCCTATCCACTGATGCTCAAAGCCTTGGATCCTTTTTATTTGCCCTTGCCTTTTGGTTTTAAGGGTTATTGGCTTTTTGCTCTTGCCTCTTGGTTTTAAGAGCTTTTGGCTTTTTCTGCTTGCTTTTTCTTTTTCTTTCTATTTTTTTTCGCCTATTTTTTTTTTCTGCAAGCTTTGTTCTTTGCTGCTTTTTCTTGCTTCAAAAATCATTTTTATGATTTGTCAGATTATCAAATAACATGTCTCCTAGTCATCATTCTTTCAAGAGCTAACATATTTAACATTCTTAAACAACAACTTCAAAAGACATATGCACTGTTTAAGCATACATTCAGAAAACAAGAAGCATTGTCACCACATCAATATAATTAAACTAAGTTCAAGGATAAATTCGAAACTCATGTACTTCTTGTTCTTTTGAATTAAAACATTTTTCATTTAAGAGAGGTGATGGATTCATAGGACATTCATAACTTTTAAGACATAGTTACTAACTACTAATGATCATGTAATGAAGACACAAACATAGATAAGCACATAACATAGAAAATGAAAAATAGAAGAAATAAGAACAAGGAATGAATCCACCTTAGTGATGGTGGCGTTTCCTTCTTGAGGAACCAAAGATGTCCTTGAGCTCTTCTATGTCTCTTCCTTGTCTTTGTTGCTCCTCCCTCATTGCTTTTTGATCTTCTCTAATTTCATGAAGGATGATGGAGTGTTCTTGATGTTCCACCCTTAATTGTCCCATATTGGAACTCAATTCTCCTAGGGAGGTGTTGATTTGCTCCCAATAGTTTTGTGGAGGAAACTGCATTTGAGGCATCTCCTGGATCTCATGGTGATGAGCTTCATACGCCTCTTGAGCTCCATGAATGGGCTCTCTTGCTTGCTCCATCTTTTTCTTAGTGATGGGCTTTAGAGATGAATCTTTCCATCTCCCATGGCTCAGAGGTGAAAGCACTTGCCTTCCCTTTCCTCTTTGAGGTTTCTCTGGCCTTAGGTGCCATTAATGGTTATGGAAAAACAAAAAGCTTATGCTTTTACCACACCAAACTTAGAATGTTGCTCGCCCTCGAGCAAAAGAAGAAAGAATAGAAGAAGAAGAAGAAGAAGATATGGAGGAGATGGGGGGATGTGTGTATTCGGCCATATGGGTGGGATTGGGTGGGATTGGGTGGGAAAGAGATATTGAATTTTGTAGGTAAGTGGGATGTATGGATGTGAGTGGTGAATGGAAAACAGAAGGGATGATCATGAATGGAGAGAGAGGGTGAGGTAGGTGGGGATCCTGTGGGGTCCACAGATCCTGAGGTGTTCAAAGATTTACAACCTTGCACCAAATTAGGCATGTAAAATGCCCTTGCACACAACTCTGGGCGTTCAGCGCCAGGTTGGTGCCCATTTTGGGCGTTCAACGCCCATTTGTTGGCCATTTCTGGCGTTGAACGCCAGAACCATGCTTGTTCTGGGCGTTCAGCGCCAGCTCTTCTCCAGGGTGCCATTCTGGCGTTCAGCGCCCAGATGATGCCCATTTTGGGCATTCAACGCCCAGACACTGCCCATTTTGGGCGTTTAGTGCCAGAACCAAGCTCTGTTCTGGCGTTGAACGCCAGGCAGGTGCTCCCTCCAGGGTGTGATTTTTCTTCTGCTGTTTTTGATTCCGTTTTTGATTTTTTTGTTTATTTTGTGACTCCACATGATCATGAACCTATAAAGACATATAACTAAGAAAAATATAGTTAGATAAATAAAAATTGGGTTGCCTCCCAACAAGCACTTCTTTAATGTCAATAGCTTGACAGTGGGCTCTCATGGAGCCTCACAGATGTTCAGAGCATTGTTGAGAATCTCCAACACCAAACTTAGAGTTTGGATATGGGAGTTCAACACCAAACTTAGAGTTTGGTTGTGGCCTCCCAACACCAAACTTAGAGTTTGACTGTGGGGGCTTTGTTTGACTCTGCTTTGAGAGAAGCTTTTTATGCTTCCTCTCCATGGATGCAGAGAGAGATCCTTGAGTTGTAAACACAAGGTTGTCCTCATTTATTTGAAGGATCAATTCTCCTCTGTCCACATCAATCACAGCTCTTGCTGTGGCTAGGAAAGGTCTTCCTAGGATGATGGATTCATCCTCTTCCTTTCCAGTATCCAAGACTATGAAATCAGCAGGGATGTAAAGGCCTTCAACCTTTACTAACACGTCCTCTACTTGTCCATAAGCCTGTTTTCTTGAATTGTCTGCCATTTCTAATGAGATTTTAGCAGCTTGCACCCGATAGATTCCCAGTTTCTCTATTACAGAGAGGGGCATGAGGTTTATCCCTGAACCAAGGTCACACAGAGTCTTAAAGATCTTGGTGCCTATGGTACAAGGTATTATGAACTTTCCAGGATCCTGTCTCTTCTGAGGTAATGTTAGTTGATCCAGATCACTTAGTTCATTGGTGAACAAGGGAGGTTCATCTTCCCAAGTTTCAATACCAAATAATTTGGCATTCAGCTTCATGATTGCACCAAGAAACTTGGCAGTTTGCTCTTCAGTAACATCCTCATTCTCTTCAGAAGAGGAATACTCATCAGAGCTCATGAAGGGCATAAGGAGGTTCAATGGAATCTCTATGGTCTCTAGATGAGCTTCAGAGTCCTTTGGTTCCTCAGAGGGAAGCTCCTTATTGATCACTGGACGTCCCAGGAGGTCTTCCTCCTTGGGATTCACGTCCTCTCCTTCCCTTACAGGTTTGGCCATGGTGCTTATGTCAATGGCCTTGCACTCTCCTTTTGGGTTCTCTTCTGTATTGCTTGGGAGAGTACTAGGAGGGATTTCAGTGATCCTCTTACTTAGCTGGCCCACTTGTGCTTCCAAATTTCTAATGGAAGATCTTGTTTCATTCATGAAACTCACAGTGGCCTTGGACAGATCAGAGACTAAGTTTGCTAAGCTAGATGGATTCTGCTCAGAATTCTCTGTCTGTTGCTGAGTGGATGATGGAAAAGGCTTGCTATTGCTAAACCTGTTTCTTCCACCATTATTAAAGCCTTGTTGAGGCTTTTGATCCTTCCATGAGAAATTTGGATGATTTCTCCATGATGAGTTATAGGTGTTTCCATAAGGTTCACCTAAGTAATTCACCTCTGCTATTGCAGGGTTTTCAGGATCATAAGCTTCTTCTTCAGAAGATGCCTCTTGAGTACTGTTGGATGCAGCTTGCATTCCATTCAGACTCTGAGAAATCATATTGACTTGCTGAGTCAATATTTTGTTCTGAGCCAATATGGCATTCAGAGTATCAACTTCAAGAACTCCCTTCTTCATAGGCGTCCCATTACTTACAAGATTCCTCTCAGAAGTGTACATGAACTGGTTATTAGCAACCATGTCAATGAGTTCTTGAGCTTCTGCAGGCGTTTTCTTTAGGTGAATAGATCCACCTGCAGAAGTATCCAATGACATCTTAGCGAATTCAGATAAACCATCATAGAATATATCCAGGATGGTCCATTCTGAAAGCATGTCAGAAGGACACTTTTTGGTCAACTGTTTGTATCTCTCCCAAGCTTCATAGAGGGATTCACCTTCTTTTTGTCTGAAAGTTTGAACATCCACTCTAAGCTTACTCAGCTTTTGAGGAGGAAAGAACTTGGCTAAGAAAGCCTTGACCAGCTTATCCCAAGAGTTCAGGCTATCCTTAGGTTGAGAGTCCAACCATACTCTAGCTCTGTCTCTTACAGCAAAAGGGAAAAGCATGAGCCTGTAGACTTCAGGATCTACTCCATTAGTCTTAACAGTATCACATATCTGCAAGAATTCAGTTAAGAACTGAAAAAGATCTTCAGATGGAAGTCCATGAAACTTGCAGTTCTGCTGCATTAGAAAAACTAGCTGAGGTTTCAGCTCAAAATTGTTTGCTCCAATGGCAGGAATGGAGATGCTTCTTCCATGTAAATTGGAATTAGGAGCAGTAAAGTCACCAAGCATTCTCCTTGCATTATTATTATTTTCAGCTGCCATCTTCTTTTCCTGTTTGATAATTTCTGATAGGTGCTTGCTGGTTTGTTGTAATTCAGCTTCTCTTAGTTTCCTCTTCAGAGTCCTTTCAGGTTCTGGATCTGCTTCAACAAGAAAATTCTTGTCCTTGCTCCTGCTCATATGACAAAGAAGAGGGCACAGAAAAATAATAATAATAGAGATCCTCTTTTTTTTTGAGTAAGGGAGAGATGTTAGTAGATGAATAAACAAATAGAAGGAGATGAGAGAGAAGAAAATTTTCGAAAATTATTTTTGAAAAAGGAGTTAGTGATTTTCGAAAATAGTTTTGGAAAAAGGTTAGTAATTTTCGAAAATTAAAATTAAAAATTGAAATAATTAGTTAATTAAAAAGAAATTTTGAAAAAGAGGGAAGATATTTTCGAAAATGAGAGAGAGAGAGAATTAGTTAGGTGGTTTTGAAAAAGATAAGAAAAAAACAAAAAGTTAGTTAGTTAGTTGAAACAAATTTTGAAAATCAATTTTGAAAAGATAAGAAGATAAGAAGTTAGAAAAGATATTTTGAAATCAAATTTTTGAAAAAGATAAGATAAGAAGATATTTTTGAAAATATATGATTGAAATTAGTTTTGAAAAAGATTTGATTTTTAAAATCACAATTAATGACTTGATTCACAAGAAATCACAAGATATGATTCTAGAACTTAAAGTTTGAATCTTTCTTAACAAGTAAGTAACAAACTTGAAATTTTTTGAATCAAAACATTAATTGTTATTGTTATTTTCGAAAATTTGATATAAAAATAAGAAAAAGATTTTTGAAAAATATTTTTAAAATTTTCGAAAATAACTAAGAAAAATGAAAAAGATTTGATTTTTGAAAAAGATTTTGAAAAAGATGAGATTTTTAAATTGAAAATTTGATTTGACTCATAAAAACAACTAGATTTTAAAATTTTTTGAAAAAGTCAAATCTAATTCGAAATTTTAAGAGAGAAAAAGGGAAAGATATTTTTTTGATTTTTGAATTTTTATGATGAGAGAGAAAAACAAGAAAAATGATGCAATGCATGAGAGTTATGGATCAAAACAATGAATGCATGCAAGAATGCTATGAATGTCAAGATGAACACCAAGAACACTATGAATGTCAAGATGAACACCAAGAACATATTTTTGAAAAATTTTTTAATGCATGGAAAACATGCAAGACACCAAACTTAGAATTCTTTAATGCTTAGACACTAAGAATTCAAGAATGCATATGAAAAACAAAAAAAAAAGACACAAAACATGCAAATGGAAAGATCAAACAAGAAGACTTACCAAGAACAACTTGAAGATCATGAAGAACACTATGAATGCATGAAATTTTCGAAAAATGCAAGATGCACATGCAATTGACACCAAACTTGTAACATGACTCAAGACTCAAACAAGAAATACAAAATATTTTTGATTTTTATGATTTTATGAATTTTTTTGTATTTTCTTTTAATTTTTTTCGAAAATCATTTTGAAAAAGAAAAATAAGGATTCAAAATTTTTCATATGAATTCCAGGAATCTTGTACTCTTTAGTCTAAAGCTCCAATCTGAGGGTTAGACATGGCTTAATAGCCAGTCAAGCTTTAGAATGGATTTACATCCATTGAGGTGATTAGTTGAAGACCAATCCCAAAGGAGTTTGGGTATGGCTTTTCAGCCAGATAGGATTCAACATGTTACCATGAAACTCTAGAATTCATTCTTGAATGTTTTGAAGCCATAGAATAATTTATTTTTGAAAACATTATTTTTATTATTTTTTTTTTTGAAAACAAAACAAAAAGAAAGTTACCCAATCTGAGCAACAAGATGAACCGTCAGTTGTCCAAACTCGAACAATCCCCGGCAACGGCGCCAAAAACTTGGTGCGCAGAAATTGTGATTATACTGTGATTATGTAAAATTCATCGCTCTTTCTTTCCTTGGTAATGGCGCCAAAAACATGATGCCAATACCATGGTTCACAACTTCGCACAACTAACCAGCAAGTGCACTGGGTCGTCCAAGTAATACCTTACGTGAGTAAGGGTCGAATCCCACGGAGATTGTTGGTATGAAGCAAGCTATGGTCACCTTGTAAATCTCAGTCAGGCGAATATAAAATAGTAATGGGGTTTTCAAAATTAATTAATAAAATAGGGATAGAAATACTTATGTAAATCATTGGTGAGAATTTCAGATAAGCGAATAGAGATGCTTTCGTTCCTCTGAACCTCTGCTTTCCTGCTATCTTCATCCAATCAGTCTTACTCCTTTCCATGGCTGGCTTTATGTGATACATCACCATTGTCAATGGCTACTTTCGGTCTTCTCTCGGGAAAATGATCCAAATGCCCTGTCACGGCACGGCTAATCGTCTAGAGGCATCACCCTTGTCAATGGTTTCATCTTATCCTCTCAGTGAAAATGGTCAACGCACCCTGTCACGGCACGGCTATTCATCTGTCGGTTCTCGATCATGCTAGAATAGCATTTACTATCCTTTTGCGTCTGTCACTACGCCCAGCAATCGCGAGTTTGAAGCTCGTCACAGTCATTCAATCATTGAATCCTACTCAGAATACCACAGACAAGGTTTAGACTTTCCAGATTCTCTTGAATGCCACCATCATTCTAGCTTACACCACGAAGATTCCGATTAAGAGATCTAAGAGATACTCATTCAATCTAATGTAGAACGGAAGTGGTTGTCAAGCACGCGTTCATAGGGAATGATGATGATTGTCACGTGCATCACATTCAGGTTGAAGTGCGAATGACTATCTTAGAAGCGAAATAAGATGAATTGAATAGAAAACAATAGTACTTTGCATTAATCTTTGAGGAACAGCAGAGCTCCACACCTTAATCTATGGAGTGCAGAAACTCTACCGTTGAAAATACATAAGTGAACGGTCCAGGCATGGCCGAGATGGCCAGCCCCTCTGATCTAAGAACCAGGCGTCCAAAGATGATCCTAAGATCCTAAGATGATCAAAAGATGTCTAATACAATAGTAAAAGGTCCTATTTATAATAAACTAGCTACTAGGGTTTACAGAAGTAAGTAATTGATGCATAAATCCACTTCCGGGGCCCATTTGGTGTGTGCTTGAGCTGAGCTTTAACTTTCCACATGCAGAGGCCATTTGTGGAGTTGAACGCCAGGTTTTGATCCATTTCTGGCGTTCAACTCTGGTTTTTGATCCCTTTGTGGCGCTGAACTCCAGAATTGGGCAGAGAGCTGGCGTTGAACGCCAGTTTGCATCATCTAAACTTGGGAAAAGTATGGACTATTATACATTTCTGGAAAGCTCTGGATGTCTACTTTCCAACGCAATCGGAAGCGCGCCATTTTGAGTTCTGTAGCTCTAGAAAATCCACTTTGAGTGCAGGGAGGTCAGAATCCAACAGCATCAGCAGTCATTCTTTAACCTCTGAATCTGATTTTTGCTCAAGTCCCTCAATTTCAGCCAGAAAATACCTGAAATCACAGAAAAACATACAAACTCATAGTAAAGTCCAGAAGTGTGAATTTAACATAAAAACTAATGAAAACATACCGAAAAGTAACTAGATTCTACTAAAAACATACTAAAAACAATGCTAAAAAGCGTATAAATTATCCGCTCATCAGGAACCAAAGGAATCTGAGGCTCATACAGAGACCATAGAGATTCCACTAAACTTACTGTTGCCATTCATGAGCTTTGATGAGTATTTCTCCTCTGAAGATGATGAAGATATTGTTGAAGAGCAAGTTGCTCAGTATCTAGGAGCAATCATGAAGCTGAATGCCAGGTTATTTGGTAATGAGACTTGGGAGGTTGAACCTCCATTGCTCATTAATGAACTGAATGCCTTGGTTCAACAGAAATTACCTCAGAAGAAACTGGATCCTGGAAAGTTCTTAACACCTTGTACCATAGGCACCATGACCTTTGAGAAGGCTCTGTGTGACCTGGGGTCAGGTATAAATCTCATGCTACTCTCTGTAATGGAGAAACTAGGGATCTTTGAGGTACAAGCTGCAAGAATCTCATTAGAGATGGCAGACAAATCAGTGAAATAGGCTTATGGACTTGTAGAGGATGTCTCAGTGAAGGTTAAAAGCCTGTACATCCCTGCTGATTTCATAATCTTAGACACTGGGAAAGATGAGGATGAATCCATTATCCTTGAAAAACCCTTCCTAGCCACAGCAAGAGCTGTGATTGATGTGGACAGAGGAGAGTTAGTCCTTTAATTGAATGAGGACTACCTTGTGTTTAAGGCTCAAGGATCTTCTTCTCTAACCATGGAGAGGAAGCATGAAAAGCTTCTCTCAATACAGAGTCAAACAGAGCTCCCACACTCAACTTCTAAGTTTGGTGTTGTGAGGCCACCATTAAGCTCTGAGTCTCTGTGAAGCTCTCTAAGAGCTCACTGTCAAGCTATTGACATTAAAGAAGTGCTTATTGGGAGGCAACCCAATGTTATTTAATTATATTTATTTATATAGACATTTGTTTTCCATTGTCATATTATGTTTTCTTTAGGTTGATGATCATGTGAAGTCATAAAAATAGCTATAGAATTAAAGTAGAATAAAAAACAACATCAAAAACAGTACACCCTGGAGGACAGGCTTAATGGTGTTTAAACGCCAATAAGGATAGCAGAATGGGCGTTTAATGCCCATGCAGGCAGCATTCTGGGTGTTTAACGCCAGAAATGGCAGCATTCTGGGCATTCAGAAAAAGGCCCAGTAAAGAAGGATTCCTGGTGTTTAACACCAGCCAGGGTATCTGGCTGGGCGTTAAATGCCCAAAAAGGCAGTCAAGTGGGCGTTAAATGCCAGAATGGATAGCATTCTGCGCGTTTAACGCCAGGATGACACAAGGGAGGTAATTTTGTTTCCAATTCGATTTTTTTCAATTTTTCATGTTTTAATTCATAATTTTTTTGCATCAAACATATTTTAAACGTTCATCTTTCAATTTCTATTTTCAAATATTAATAATCTTTCCAATTCTTTTTAATTCTTTTTTTTCAAATCTTTTCAATTCCTTCCAAAACGTTTTCAAAACTTACATGTCTTTTCAAATTCTTTTCAACTCTTTTTAATTTTTCTTGCATACAGTAATAAGTTTTCAAAATGAATTGCATCATTCTTCTTCTACTCCTTTCTATCTTATTTTGCTCGAGGACGAGCAAAGCTTTTAAGTTTGGTGTGGAAAAGCTCAGCTTTTTGCTTTCCATAACCACTAATGGCACCTAAGGCTGGAGAAACCTCTAGGAAGAGGAAATGGAAGGAAGTTGCTTCCAACTCCGAGTTATGGGAAATGGAGAGATTCATCTCAAAAGCCCATCACTAGAAAGAGGATGGAGCAAACAAGAGAGCCCACTCATGGACCTCAACAAGAGCACTCCATCATCCTCCATGAAATCAGAGAGGACCAAAAGGCCATGAGAGAGGAGCAACAAAGGCAAGGAAGAGACATAGAGGAGCTCAAGTACTCCATAGGATCTTCAAGAGGAAGAACTAGCTGCCATCATTAAGGTGGACCCATTCTTTAATTTCCTTGTTCTTATTTTTCTGTTTTTCGGTTTCTATGCTTTATGTTTTGTCTATGTTTTTGTCTTTATTACATGATCACTAGTGTTTAATGTCTATATCTTAAAGCTATGAATGTCCTATGAATTCTTCACCTTTCTTAAAAAAAATGTTTTCTAAAAATAGAAAAAGACATGAGTTTCGAATTCTATCTTGAAAATAGTTTAATTATTTTGATGTGGTGGCAATACTTTTTGTTTTTCTGAATGAATGCTTGAACAGTGCATATTTTTGAAAGTGAAGTTTATGAATGTTAAAATTGTTGGCTCTTGAAAGAATAATGAAAAAGGAGAAATGTTATTGATAATCTGAAAAATCATAAAATTGATTCTTGAAGCAAGAAAAAGCAGTGAAAAGCAAAAGCTTGCGAAAGAAAATGGCGAAAAAATAAAGAAAAAGAAAGAAAAAGAAAAAGCAAGTAGGAAAAGCCAATAACCCTTTAAACCAAAAGGCAAGGGTAAAAAGGATCTAAGGCTTTGAGCATTAATGGATAGGAGGGCCCAAAGGAATAAAATCCTGGCCTAAGCGGCTAAATCAAGCTGTCCCTAACCATGTGCTTGTGGCGTGAAGGTGTCAAGTGAAAAGCTTGAGACTGAGCGGTTAAAGTTGTGGTCCAAAGCAAAAAGAGTGTGTTTAAGAGCTCTAGACACCTCTAACTGGGGACTCTAGCAAAGTTGAGTCACAATCTGAAAAGGTTTACCCAGTTATATGTCTGTGGCATTTATGTATCCGGTGGTAATACTGAAAAACAAAATGCTTAGGGTCACGGCCAAGACTCATAAAGTAGATGTGTTCAAGAATCAACATACTGAACTTAGAAAATCAATAAGACTATCTGAATTCTGAGTTCCTATAGATGCCAATCATTCTGAACTTCAAAGGATAAAGTGAGATGCCAAAACTGTTCAGAAGCAAAAAGCTACTAGCCCGCTCATCTGATTGAAACTAATCTTCATTGATATTTTTGGAATTTATTGTATTTTCTCTTCTTTTTATCCTATTTTGTTTTTAGTTGTTTGGGGACAAGCAACAATTTAAGTTTGGTGTTGTGATGAGCGGATAATTTATACCCTTTTTGGTAGTGTTTTTACATAGTTTTTAGTATGTTTTAGTTACTTTTTATTATATTTTTATTAGTTTTTATGCAAAAATAACATTTCTGGACTTTACTATGAGTTTGTGAGTTTTTCTGTGATTTCAGGTATTTCTGGCTGAAATTGAGGGGCCTGAGCAAAAATCTTATTCAAAGGCTGAGAAAGGACTGAAGATGCTGTTGGATTCTGACCCTCCTGCACTCAAAGTGGATTTTCTAGAGCTACAAAAGCCAAATTGGCGGGCTCTCAATTGCTTTGGAAAGTAGACATCTTGAGCTTTTCAGCAATGTATAATAGTCCATACTTTGCCTGAGATTTGATGGCCCAAACTGGCATTCAAACGCCCACCAAAGACCCTTTTCTGGAGTAAAACGCCCAAACTGGCACCAGAACTGGAGTTAAACGCCCAAACTGGCACCCAAGTTGGCGTTTAACTCCAAGAATGGCCTATGCACATGTAAAGCTCAATGCTCAGCCCAAGCACACACCAACTGGGTCCCGGAAGTGGATTTCTGCACTATCTGCACTTAGTTACTTATTTTCTGTAATTCCTAGTAACTAGTTTAGTATAAATAGCACTTTTTACTATTGTATTAGGGAGCTTATGCCATATTTTCACGTTTGGAGAGGCTGGCCATTCGGCCATGCCTAGACTATTTTCTCTTATGTATTTTCTACGGTGGAGTTTCTACACCTCATAGATTAAGGTGCGGAGCTCTGCTGTTCTTCATGAATAAATGCAAGTACTATTATTTCTCTTTCAATTCACACTTACTTCTTCTCCAAGATATACTCTTGTACTTAATTTAGTTAAGTCAGAATGAAGGGGTGACCCGTGACAATCACCCACTATCTTCGTTACTCGCTTAGCCAAGATCCGCGTGCCTGACAACCACAGGCGGTCTACATGATGTTCAACGTAGTCATTGGACGACAGCCGGAGTATATTCTCTTGGGTCTCTGATCCACGATTCGCATCATCTCTCCTGACAATAGAGCATCCAAATCTGAGATTAGAACCTTCGTGGTATAGGCTAGAACCATTGGCAGCATTCTTGAGATCCGAAAAGTCTAAACCTTGTCTGTGGTATTCGAAGTAGGATCTGGAAAGGGATGACTGTGATGAGCTTCAAACTTGCGAATTTTAGGCGCAGTGATAGTTTACAAAAGGATAAGGGTCCTATTCCAACGCTAGTGAGAACCGACAGATGATTAGCCGTGCGGTAGCTGTACTTGGTATTTTTCATCCGATACGAGAAATCCGACAGTTGATTAGCCGTGCAGAGATCATACCTGGTATTTTTCATCCGAGAGCATCATACAGCTTGCCATGGAAGGGAGCACGCTTGGTTGGAAGAAGACAATAGGAAAGCAGAGGTTCAGAAGCAACAAAGCATCTCCAAACGCTTATCTGAAATTCCCACCAATGAATTACATAAGTATCTTTATTTTATTTTATGTTTTATTTATCTTTTAATTATCAAAACCTCATAACCATTTGAATCCGCTTGACTAAGATTTACAAGATGACCATAGCTTGCTTCAAGCCGACAATCTCCATGGGATCGACCCTTACTCACGTAAGGTATTACTTGGACGACCCAGTGCACTTGCTGGTTAGTTGTACGGAGTTGTGAAAAGTGTGATCACAATTTCGTGCACCATATCCCCAGCTCTGTAGGAAACTCTGGCTGCCGAGACTAGATCCGAAACCAAGGCGGGAAAAGGTAGGTTGTCCACAATTTGTACATGTCCCATGGCATCCCGTATGTGTCTTGGTAAGTTGAAAGGCTGGTCTGTAAGGGTACACCAGAGTAGAACAGCCATATCTACAATGAAAGAGGACTCATGAGTGCTAAAAAAGATGTAGTGGGACATAATATGTGCCCACACTCGTGCCTCCAAGGTGAGTGCTGAAGCCAATATTCTCTTAGGTCGAGATCGATGGTATCCATAGATCCATCTGCTGCCAGGTTGTGCAATAACTCTGAGAATGGCATCCCAGTCAAATTGGTATGTCTGGCATTTGAAGGAGGCTTCTTGGAATAGGTCCAATCCTTCTGGAGCAGGGGGAAGATCTAAAGCTGCATGAATGGCTTCTTCAGTTTTAGGGACTTGTTTCTGACGGACATAGACAGACTGCAGGGTTGGCATGTGAAAATTGGAGTAAAATTCAACTACCCATGAGAGATTAATCTGTCGTGGCTATCTCCGTAAGAATCCCCATTGTCTATTCTCAATGTGGGGCTCAACAAACTCAACAATGTGGGTCGGGAGGATGAATTGGTGCTCATTATTATAGTTCTGCTCAGCCAGGATGGGGAACATCTGCTCACAGTAGCGGTTAGCGAACCGCGCAGTGTCCTTTGCTGGAAAGGCTTTCTCTTTTTCATCAACCTTGATGATCCTCTTGACTCACTTTGTTGATGGCTTTACTGCTGTTGAAGATGGTTCTGCAACTAGTGCTCTTTTTGTTCCTTTCCTTGCCGGTGGTTTGGGAGTAGCTTTCTCTTTACCCTTCTTGGTGGCCATCCTGAAAAGGAAAAAGGAAAGTAACATTTAAAGCTAAGGGTTAAAGTAAGGAAGAGGATGGTACAAGTGATAATCATTGCATGGTAAAGAAGGATGTTGTTAACACATGGTCGCGACTACATGTGAAAAATTCATCAATGGAAATATAGCAAGTGCATGTTATGGCAAGTAGATGTAAGACATTTATTGGCATGCTGGCAAAGGTATGAGTAGCGTAGATCAAGCATTAATTGCCCAATTTGATTATCAAGTGTTTCAAACTAACAATCTGTTTGTATTGACAATTATATTCAATCAATAAAATAATAAAAGGGGTTTTGTGAAAAACAGGCATTAGAGTAGAAGAATAGAATAATTAAAAAAAATGCACAATGTCATACAGGCTTTTTCACAAACACTTAGCATGCATGGTAAATATGTTATTGAAAGTATTAAATTTGAACATGCAAGCAACCCTAATAATTAATATTAATTGTCAAACAATTCCTTTAAATATTCACAAGCAAAATATAGAAGAAAATAATCACCCAATTAAATCTCTAACACC
This sequence comes from Arachis ipaensis, assembly GCF_059453495.1. Classification (NCBI taxonomy): domain Eukaryota; kingdom Viridiplantae; phylum Streptophyta; class Magnoliopsida; order Fabales; family Fabaceae; genus Arachis; species Arachis ipaensis. Next base: position 90,735,567 of record NC_142438.1, read on the forward strand.
AATCAAAAGAATGTAAAAAGAAAAAAAAAAGATAAAGAAAACATAGATAATGAAATTAAAAAGAAAAAGAAGAAGAAAACATAAATAAAAATAATAATGGAAAAGAAAAAGGGGAAAAGAAGAAAAAGAACCTTGATGAAGAAGATAAAAAGGGAGGGAGAAAATAGTAGAAAGTAAGAGAGAATAAAAAAGAAAGAAGGAAGAAGAAGGAAATAAGAAGGGAGAAGAAAGAATTAGGATTAGGGAAGAAAAGATAGGAATTCGGGCGCTGATCTGGATAAACTGTGGGTCGCATGCGACACGTGTATCACGCGTTCGCGTGAGTGGCGCTATTTTCAAGTGACGCGTACGCGTGACCTGAATTGTACTATTGGCGCGAGAGCAGCCTCGCGCACGCACAACTCTTTGTTTTAATACGCACATTGCCAAAATTTGGGGTGACGCGTGCGCGTCAGGGACGCGCACGAATGAATGGCCTGATTTGGAAAACGACGCGTACGCGTGATAGGGCCTGTGCTTCCAGCACAATTTCAGCCCCACACCATCATTACTTTCTGGCCATACACCATTTTGCGTCGATTTTACAGGGTAACGCGTGCGCATGGGTGACGCGCACGCATGGATGGCTGATTTTTCAAGTGACGCGGACGCGTCAGGGACGCATTCGCGTGGGCGTGTTTGTGCCTAAGGCATGCCTCCAGCCATGCTCCCGCATGACTCTCTGTTTCGTTTCTTCTTTGATTCGTATGCACACATGACATGTACGCGTCAGCAACACTCACGCGTCGCGAGCCCTTCTTTTTTATTTTTTTATTTTTTATTTTTTTATGCAGAATGCAGAATGCAGCATGCGGATGAATATGCAGAAATTATGAGAAGAGTCACTAAGAAAAATAAAGTAGAATAAGATAAAACAAAACTAACAGAAATGGAATGATCATACCATGGTGGGTTGTCTCCCACCTAGCACTTTGCTTTTACGTCCTTAAGTTGGACGATCTTCAGGGTCATTCTACTTCTGTTGGTGGGTCCTCTAAGAGGAAGACCTCTAACTCTTTGTGTTCCTTCATCTTCTCACCATGATAAAGCTTTAGGTGATGTCCATTGACCTTAATGAATTTGGAGCTAGAAGGATGACGCAGGTGAAAAACTCCGTATGGCTCTGCCTTTTTTACTCTGTAGGGGCCTTCCCATCTTGATCTCAGCTTGCCTAGCATGAGCCTCAGTTTGGAGTTATAAAGAAGAACCAATGCCCCTGGTCTGAAATCTCTCCTTTTTGTGTGCTTGTCATGGACAACCTTCATCTTCTCTTTGTATCGCCTGGAGTTGTCATATGCTTCGAGGCGAAGGTTCTCTAATTCTTCTAGTTGCAGCTTCCTTTCAGCACCAGCTTCCTCAAATCCCATGTTGCATTCCCTTACAGCCCAGAAAGCTTTGTGTTCCACCTCTACTGGAAGGTGGCAAGCCTTTCTGTACACTAAGCGGAAGGGGCTCATCCCAATGGGTGTCTTGTACGCTGTTCGATATGCCCAAAGCACATCTTGTAGCCTGGCACTGTAGTCCTTTCTATGAGGCTTTACTATCTTCTCCAGAATATGCTTTATTTCTCTATTAGATACCTCTGCTTGACCATTGGTCTGGGAATGGTATGCTGTTGCTACCTTGTGAACTATCCCATGCTTCTTCAGTAGTCATGCTAGTCTCTTATTACAAAAGTGAGTGCCTTGATCACTCACGATTGCTCGTGGTGATTCAAAGCGACAAATAATATGGTTTCTAACAAAGGAAACAACAGTGTTAGCATCATCACTACAGATAGGAATTGCTTCCATCCATTTAGAAACATAATCTACAGCTAACAGTATATAAAGGTAACCACTAGAGTTTGGAAATGGATCCATGAAGTCAATGCCCCAAACATAAAAAATTTCACAGAAAAGCATAATCTGTTGAGGCATCTCATCCCTCTTGGATATATTACCAAACCTTTGGCATGGGGAACAAGATTTACAAAAAGCAGCAGCATCTTGAAAAAGAGTAGGCCACCAGAATCCATAGTTTAAAATTTTCCTAGCTGTTCTTTGAGGGCCAAAATGTCCTCCACTCTCAGAAGAGTGCCAGGCCTCTAAAATGGACTGGAATTCTGATTGAGGCACACACCTTCTAATTACCTGGTCAGTACCACACCTCCATAAATATGGATCATCCCATATATAATATTTAGACTCTCTTTTCAGCTTGTCCCTTTGATGCTTAGTAAAATTAGGAGGGAAAGTATGGCTGATTAGATAATTAGCTATAGGTGCATACCAAGGAACTACTTCAGACACTGTATGCAATCTATCAAATGGAAAAGCATCATTTATAGGAGTGGAGTCATCCTTAATGTGCTCAAGGCAACTCAAGTGGTCTGCCACTAAATTCTTGTTACCACTCCTATCCTTAATTTCTAAATCAAATTCTTGTAGCAACAGTATCCAACGTATCAACCTTGGTTTGGATTCTTTTTTAGCTAATAAATACTTTAGTGCTGCATGGTCTGAGTACACTACCACCTTAGTACCAAATAAATAGGCTCGGAATTTATCCAGAGCAAAAACAATAGCCAGAAGCTCTTTTTCAGTGGTGGTGTAATTAGGCTGAGTAGCGTCTAAGGTCTTAGACGCATAAGCAATTACGAAAGGATCCTTACCTTCGCGCTGAGCCAGCACGGCTCCTACTGCATAGTTGGAGGCATCACACATGATCTTAAAAGGCTGGCTCCAGTCTGGTACTCTCACGATCAGAGCTTGAGTCAGGGCGATCTTCAGCTTATCAAATGCTTGCATGCAATCCTCACTGAACTCGAACTCAATATCTTTCTGCAGCAGTCTGGATAAAGGTATTGCTACCTTAATGAAGTCCTTAATAAATCTCCTGTAAAAACCTGCATGCCAAGGAACGAATGGACTTCCCTCACAGAGGATGGGTAAGGTAAACTAGAAATGACATCTACCTTTGTTGGATCTACAGAAATACCAGTATTAGAAATAACATGTCCTAGAACAATTCCTTGTTTTACCATAAAGTGACATTTTTCAAAATTCAATACAAGTTTTGAACTAACACACCTATCTAATACTCTACCAAACTATCCAAGCAAAGGCTAAAGAAATCACCATATACGCTAAAATCATCCATAAAAACTTCCATACAGCTCTCAATAAGATCTGAAAAGATACTCATCATGCATCTTTGGAAAGTAGTCGGTGCATTACATAAGCCAAAAGGCATCCTCTTATATGCATACGTTCCAAAGGAACATGTAAAATTAGTCTTTTTCGGATCTTCAGGAGCTATATGAATTTGAAAATAGCCTGTATAACCATCTAAAAAGCAGTAATAGGATTTATCTGATAGGCGATCAAGCATCTGATCAATAAATGGCAAGGGGTAGTGATCCTTGCGAGTGGCTTGGTTGAGACGCCTATAATCAATGCAAACTCTCCATGAATTCTACACTCTAGTTGTCAGGAGCTCTCCATGCTCATTCTTTATTGTTGTGACTCCAGACTTCTTGGGCACCACTTGTACTGGACAGACTCATTCACTGTCTGAGATGGGATAGATGATATCTGCTTCAAGTAGCCTGGTCATTTTTTTCTTGACAACTTCTAAGATGGTGAGGTTCAATCTTCTTTGGGGTTGACGGACAGGTTTTGCTTCCTCTTCTAAGAATATTCTGTGCTCACAAACTCGAGGGCTAATGCCTACTATATCCGCCAAGCTCCACCCAATTGCTCTCTTGTGTTTTCTCAGCACACTGAGCAGCTGCTCCTCCTGTTGGGGAGTGAGTTCCCTTGCAATGATAACTAGGAACTTCTGATTATCCTCAAGGTAAGTATACTTGAGGTGGGGAGGAATGGGTTTTAATTCCAATTTCTGCTCATGGCTAGGCTCTGGATTATCATGAGCTAATGATAATGGCAAAGTGTCCTCATTGTGTTCAGAGGGTATCCCTACACTTGGACCTTGCTCCATGTGCTTCTCTTCTACTTCTTCTTGGTGAACTTTAGCTACAGTTTCATCAATGATGTCGCACTGGAAGATAGAATGATCTTCCGGAGGGTGCTTCATAGCTTCATTTAAACTGAAACTCACTGCTCTGCCATCTATCTCAAAGGAGTAAGTTCCTGAGAATGCATCCAGCTTGAACTTCGAAGTCTTCAGGAATGGTCTTCCAAGAAGGATTGATGATGGTCTTCCTGAGTCAATAGGGGGCATTTCCAAGATATAAAAGTCAATGGGAAATGTGAGCCCCTTAATGCTTACTAATACATCTTCAGCAATTCCAGCCACTGTAATAATGCTTTTATCTGCTAACACAAAACGAGCTGCTGACCTTTTTAAGGGGGGGAGTCTCAAAGCATCATATATAGACAATGGCATTATATTAACATATGCTCCTAAATCACACATGCAGTCAGAAAATATTACACCTCTAATGGTACAATTAACCATGCATGGACCTGGATCACTACATTTCTTAGGTATACCTCCCATTAAAGCAGATATAGAACTACCTAAAGGAATAGTTTCTAGTTCATTAATTTTATCCTTATGTATGCATAAATCTTTCAGAAACTTTGCATATTTAGGTACCTGTTGAATAACATCAAAAAGGGGAACATTTACCTCAACCTTTTTGAAAATTTCTACCATTTTAGGATCAAGTTCCATCTGCTTCCTGGACTTCCTTACAAGGTATGGAAATGGGATAGGAATGGCACCACTTGCAGCTTCTGTGTCCTTTGGTGCTCCATTCCTTGGCTGAACTACTTCTTCTTCAACCATGTCTTGTACTTCCTCTTCTTCTTCAGCATCTTCCACTTCAACTATGTCTTCAACTGGGGCGTGTTCTTGTGGGTTTGGCTCCTCCTGGTTCCTCTCTTGCAGTGTGGTTCCGGACCTCAAAGTGATGGCATTGATGCCACCCTTGGGGTTAGGTAAGGATTGAGAAGGAATTCCACTGGAGCTTGAAGGTTGGTTGGTGGAAGCAGGTAATGAATCTATCCAGGAGACGAGAGCTTGTAAAGTGGCATTCAGACCATTTACGGTAGAGTTCAGTATGGTCCTCATGTCTTGTTGTCCTTGTGCAAGAGAATGAATCATCTCGTCATTTGATAAGGAAGGCGGATAAGTGATTTGAGGGGACTATTGTTGGTTGTGCTGGGGTCCTTGGGACTGCCTTAAGTAAGGCGCTCTGTATGGCTGGTTCTAGTTCTATTGTCTGTTGTTGTTATTCCACCTCTGATTTCCATTGTTGTCTTTGCTTCCTCTGTTATAGTTGTCCCTCCAACCATGGTTGGAATTATCTCTCCAACCCTGGTTAGAGTTGTCCTGCCACCCTTGGTTATAGTTCCCACCTTGGTTGTAGTTACCGCCTTGCTGATTGTATCCTTGATTCGGGCAGTCATAGAAATTATGAGTAGCTGCTACAGTGTTGTCCTCTTGTTGGAGCTGTGGACACTCATCAGTATAATGACTATAATCAGCACATATTTCGCATACTTTTTGGAGGACCAGCTGTTGGCTTTGTTGTGGTGGGGGAGACTATTGTTGTTGTTGTTGTTGATTCAACTGCATCTACTTCAGTAGGTTGGTCATTTCACATATAGCTTGTGTAACGGTAGTAGTCTCATTGCTAGAGGAAACCTCTGGAACAGTCTTTGAGTGGCTGTTCCTGTGCCTGTGATTCCGAGTAGACTCAGCTAGATCGCTGATCAGTTGCCATGCTTCATCTGCGGTCTTGTACTTTTTCAGAGAACCATTACTAGCACCATCTAGTGTAGTCTTATCCCGAGGCTTCATGCCTTGAGTGAAGTAGCTGATCAATACTAACTTGTCAATCATGTGGTGGGGGCATGCGTCCAGAAGGTTCTTTAAGCGCTCCCAGTACATAGAAGAGTTTCTGATTCACCTTGAACGATGCAGGATATCACTTTTCTCAATCTATCTGTAACTTTAGCTGGAAAGTATTTTTCCAGGAATTCTCTCCGGAGCGTATCCCAGTTGGTGACAGTTGCTTCAGGTTGGGAGTAGTACCACTCCTTCGCCTTTCCCTCAAGAGAAAACGGGAAGGCAGTTAACAGAATAGAAGTTTCATTTGCACCATGACGCCTAACAATAGAACAGGTTGTCTGAAAATCCCTGAGGTGCTTGATAGGCTCTTGAGCAGGTAAGCCATGAAACTTGGGCATCAAGTTGATTAGTGCGGTCTTCAGTTCAAAATCTGTAGCCAGATTTGGATGACACACTTGATACAGTTGCAGAGTAAAATCTGGGGCTCCAGCTTCCTGGAGAGTAATCCTCCTAGGTGCTGCCATATTATCTGCACGTGGATCAACTGAATCAGTAGTAAAGGAGCTTATTTCTTCGTCAGATGGCAGTTCAGATTCGCTCTCAAATGCGACTGGTGAATCGATAACAATCACTTCACCACCCTCAGAGGCTAACCGACGCCGAGCTTACCTAATATGTGAAAGAGTTCTTTCAATTTCAAGATCAAATGCGGCTAAGCTCGGATCAGGCAGTGAACGCGTCATTCAATGAAAGAAACATACAACTCATGGTAATAAAATAAAATAAAATACGCGAAAATTAAAAATATGTACACTAATTAATAATTTAGCACACAATTACAACTCTCTGGCAACGGCACCAAAAATTGATGGCAAGGCGGAATTCAGCCAATTAAGAATTCAATATAGGAAATACGTTGCGAGTATAGCTCTTAACTAGAAAAAATCTGCCTCATCAATTTAGAAAGGTTGTCACAAAAGTTTAGAATAAAAATACTGGGACTCTGGGAGTATAAGTCGCAGGTCGTCTCCCAATGAGTTAACAAAGAGGTGCTAATTTATTAATCAGGAGTTTTCTGGGTAATTTTGAGTTTGGGCAATGAGCAAATAAATAATTGTAAATTAAAACAATGAAAATTAAAAGAGATTTATAATATTCAAAATAAAAGGCCTTGACTGGGGGAATGATTAATTGGAAGTTCTATGCTTGTTGGAATTCTCTCAAGTGTAGTATAAAGAGGTTGTTATTTTCACTTAGTTAACCCTTACTAAATAAAGGAAAGTCAAATGATTGAGCTAACTCTTATTCGCAAATCCTAGTCCTCTCCCTTGGAAAGGTCTAGCGTTAGAAAATACAGAATTAGCCAACAACTTCTAATTTAACTAATCACTTGAGCATTCCAACTCAAGTGTCTCCTTTTAATCAACCCCCACGTAAAGTTGGGAATCTACTCCATTGACATGAGAATTACTTGCATAGAATTAAAAATGGAATAAAAGAAAGACATGATAGACAATAACTTCAATTTAATTAAAAATAAAAGTAATCCTATGCATTAACAATCCATGAAAATAATCCAATTGTAACTCTAAACAAGAATTAAGAATATAGAATAAATAAAAGAGTAAGGAAACAAACTAGAATAGTATCTTCAACGGAGGTGATGACTCTTCAATATCCAAAGCGAAAGCAATAAACTATGAAACTATGAATGTAAAAGAAAACCTAGAGGAAGAGTAATTTCTCTCTAGATTCAGATCTAAAAACTAAAACTATGCTAATGAGAATGTCTCTTGTGTCTCTCCACATTCCCTGGCTCTAGTCTATGTTTCTGGGCCGAAAACTGGGTCAAAACCCGGCCTAAAATTGCCCCCAGCATTTTCTGTTATTTCTGCAAATCGCGCATGTCACGCGTCTGCGTCAATCACGTGTCCGCGACACTGGTCATTTTGGCGTGTCATGCGTACGCGTCAGTCATGCGTGCGCGTCTTTGGGCAAACTCCAATCCACGCGTACGCATCAGGCACGCGCACGCGTCGCTACAAATTTCTCCATATCGCGCGCTCGCGTGAGCCATGCGTGCGCGTCGATGCTCGCTGGTTATCTCCTTAGTTTCTTGTGTTCCTTCCATTTTTGCAAGCTTCCTCTCTATTCTCTAAGTCATTCCTACCCTATAAAGCCTGAAACACTTAACACACGGATCACGGCATCGAATGGTATAAAGGAGAATTAAAATATACAAATTAAAAATCTCTAGGAAGCAAGTTTTCAACCATAGCACAAAACTAGGAAGGGATTATAAAATCATGCAAATCATATGAATAAGTCGGTAAAGACTTGATGAAACCACTCAATTAAACATAAGATAAACCATAAAATAGTGGTTTATCACTTTGCCAACTTGCATTGTTTGCCTAATTGTATAACATGTCTAATTGCTTCTTGCTTTACTTGCGATACATGATAATTACTTGTGCTTTGCTTGTATGAATTACTTGTGTTTTCTACTGGGATTGAGGAGGTTCGAAAGGCGGTGGCAATGGGATCGCATAGAGGTTAGGCTGGTGATGGCTGTGGGACAGCGGTGAACTGATAGTTTAGAAATTCCCCAAGTTAGTTGACCTGTTTAAGGATTTATTTATCTGTTTTATAAGCTTGAATACTATGCTTGACGTGAAGTTCTAGGATTGCCTCTGGCATCTCGGAATCTTATATCTTACATTACTGGGCACTGTTACCATACTAAGAACCTCCGGTTACCAAATTCTGTTGTTATTTTTCAGATGTAGGTCGTAACCTACCTCGGTGAGTTACTTGATGGTGACAGAGCGGAGGATCCTTATCCCATTTTGGAGTCATTTTGGATATTTTGTTTAGTACTCTCACTTTTGTATTTATATTTGCCTTAGAGGCTCACTTTGAGAGAGATATGTTGTATACTGTTTTAACTTTCAAAACTCTGTATGTCTGTGTATAACTAGTCGGCATAAACTCTGCGGGCTGAGGCTAGTACCTTTATGATTTTAGCTTCAGGTGAATGTTTTGTGCTTTTGAAACTCTATTCTTGAGCTTATTTCTTCATTGGGCTTCTAGAATTACTATCTTTTTCTATATATATATATATATATATATAAGCCTTAGAATTGTCGTGGCCTTTAATTATCCTTTGCTTTACGACATAAGGTAAGGCTTAGGGTAATTAGGGTGTTACATGTCTGCTATTTGTAATGCTATCCTTGTTGGTTGTGTCTCTTCAATTTACAGCTTTTTCATTACAGACAAGGGCATTAAGTTCATACTTGCACCCAGATCACATAAGGCTTTGTCAAAAATTGTGCTCCCAATAGTGCATGGGATCTCAAAGCTCCCTGGATCTGGCATCTTCCTTGGCAATGTGCTCTGAATTATTGCACTACATTCCTTGGTCAGGACCACTATTTTATCTCCCCTCTTCTTGGAAATTAAATCCTTCATAAACTTGACATAGAGAGGCATTTACTCCAAAACCTCAGCAAAAGGAATATTGATCTACAACTTTCTAAAGACTTCCAAGAACCTTGAAAATTGCTTGTCCTTGGTCTCCTTTTGGAGTTTCTGAGGATATGAAATTTTCGGCTTGTGTTCAGGTGCCTTAGGCAACGCCGGATGTGTCTAAATAGTGACCGGAAAGGGGTTATCTGGATGTCTAGAGGGGGTGTTGATGAGCGGATATTTTATACGCTTTTTGGCATCATTTTCAAATAGTTTTTAGTTAGTTTTCACTAAGTTTTTATAGGTTTTAGTGTTAAAATCACATTTTTGGATTCTACTATGAGTTTTTGTATTTTTGGGTGATTTCAGGTATTTTCTGGCTGAAATTGAGGAGCTGGAGCAGAAGTCTGATTCAGAGACAGAGAAAGCACTGTAGATGCTGTCCAGATCTGACCTGCCTGCATTCAGAAGAGCTTTTCTAGAGCTACAGAAGTCCAAATGGAGCGCTCTCAATGGCTATGGAAAGCTGACTTCCAGAGTTTTTATCAATATATAATAGCCCATACTTTGCTTCAGATTATAAGGCCCAAAACTGGCATCCAACACCAGCTACCTGCACTCTTCCAGACTTCCAGCGTCCAAAGAGCAGAGCCCAATGTCCAAAGGCCCAGAAAGGACCCCTAGATGGCATTCCACGCCTAAGAAACCTCAATACACGTGGATATCATCAAATCTCAGCCCAAACACTCACCAAGTGGGCCTCAGAAGTGGATTTTAGCACTAAATAGACTGTTTTACCCTACTAGTCATCTATTTATGGGATTAAACTTATGTAATTAGAGGAGGACGACAATCTTTATCATCATTTTCGACCTTGGGCACCTCGCTCCTCCTCTGGGAGGGAGGTTTGCCATTTTTACGTTTTTATCTTTGTATTTTATTTTCAGTATGAGTTTCTAAACCTCCTAGGTTGAAGGGAGGAGCCCAGCTGAGTCCTATGAATTAATAAAAATACTATTTCTTCTTCTTCGATCCGTGTCTGATCTATCTCTAAGATGTATATCCCGATCTTCATCGTGATGAACAGGACAATCTGACAAATTGGCTCTGTTCATCACATCAAGACGAACGTGCCTGACAAACACCCGCGTCTATTTGGGTTCGTGTGAATACTTGGCCGAAAAGCACGAACCAACAGTTATGTATTTACATCTCTCAGACGGTTAATCCACGATTTCGTTGGGGACTTCTTGAGACATCAGTTCAGCCGATTGATGCCAGGGCATTTTAGCCAGTTTCACTGACCTTTTCTTTACTGTTTTAGGGTAGTTTCATGCATTTTCTTAGTAAATAAGCAAGTTTTGGGTAGATATTCACTTACATCTTGGTTCAAGCAAACATTGTGAACTTTACATGATTTCATGAGAATTATGCATGAATTGAATGATAAAATGGATGATGCATGATCTCATGATTTAGAACCAAGCTTTAATGCACTTTATTTGCTTGATTTCAGGACAAAGAAAGCAAGGAAGAGCCACGTTAGTCTAACTAACGTGACCACTAACGTGGAATGGGAGCTAGCTTGAAACGTTAAAGGAAAAAGTGATCACCAATAATGCCTTCGAAAGCCATCATAGCCCACGTTAGTGGCCACGTTAATTACATTAACGTGGAAGCTAACGTGGAGGAAAAGAGAAGCTCCAACGTTAGTGGTAAAAGTGAATACTACTAACGTTCCAAAAGGGCACAATTGGCCACGTTAAGAGTCACATTAATTACATTAACATGAACTCTAACATGGGAGGAGCAAGGAATCGCTAACGTTAGTGACACTCACCTTTGTCACTAACGTTGGACTAAGCCAATATTGCCCACGTTAGTTACCACGTTAATTACATTAACGCGGAGGAAAGAAATGATGGGCCAACGTTAGTGACACTCACTTTTGTCACTAACGTTGGAGATGGCAATCACCACCACGTTAGTGGTCACGTTAATGCAATTAACGTGAGGCACTAACGTGGGAAGAAGGGGTGTTTGAAGCGTTAGTGACAAATGTAAGTTTCACTAACACTCTCGAAGCTTAGGCATGCCCACGTTAAGGGTCACGTTAGTTATACTAACGTGAACTCTAACGTGGGGAAAAGGAGCAATAAGTAACGTTATTGGAAAATGTGAATGCCAATAACGTTTGCGAAGGACCAAGAGGCAACGTTAGTGGTCACATTAGTGCCACTAACGTTGAAGTTAACGTGGATCGTTTTTGGCTTAGAACGTTAGTGAAAAAGGTGATCGTCACTAATATTCTCAAACCCACATCTTCACTTAATGTTAACACCACTAACGTCCTAACTAACGTCCATGCCTAACTCACACTTTTTCTGCAAGCAAAGATGAGCCCACTAAAGACTATAACTGCTTCCACTCAAGATCAAAGGTCCATATCCAATACTTGAAGAACCAACTAGAAGATCAGAAGAGTAGTATATATAGGAGTAGTTTTAAACTAGTAGAGAGCTTTTGGCATTTTGGAGAATTACACTCTGTATATTTTACTTTCTCTGTAACTTCTAGTTTTATTTTGAGAATGTACTTTTCATTTATGCTTTCCATTCCCAGAGCTATGAACAACTAAACCCCTTTCATTGGGTTAGGGAGCTCTGTTGTAATTTGATGGATCAATAATAATTTTCATTATTCTTCTTCTTTCTTTTCTCTTGATTTTACTAGAAGGTTTTCGATCTTCATCCAATTGGGTAGTTGTCTTGGAAAAGAAGCTATTCATACTTGGATCTCTTCGGACCTTGAAAGAGGAATGAAGAGATCATGCTAGAAATGCTTTCTCATGTTGGACCAAATTGGAGTTTGGATGGATATAGTGACATATAATCCTACCAACATTTTGATTTGGGAATGCATGTGGTATAATCAGTGACCATACTTCATCTCTTCTCATGAGTAATTAGACCAAGAAATTGGCTATTGATCAAGATTTGAGAGAGTGGGTTGCCAAGGAATTGGAATCCAATCACTTAAGATTGCCAAGGAGATCAATGAATGCATTGATTGAGGAAGAGATGAGAATGAACTTGATCCGGAGAATACAACATCTCCTGAGCCCAATGAATCCCCCATTTCTGATCTTACCCATTCTCTTTACTTTCTGCCATTTACATTTATGTTCATTTTCCCAAACCCCTATTTAAGATTTTGCAATTTACTTTCTGTTATTTACATTCTGCCATTTACTTCCAGCAACTACATTTTTAGTTATTTACTTTTCCGCCATTTACTTTTCTGCAATTCTCAACTCAATTTCTGCTTAGCTCAACTAGAACATTCCTCTGATTAAAGTTGCTTGACCAATCAATCCTGTGGGATTCGACCTCACTCTATTGTGAGTTTTTACTTGACGACAATTCGGTATACTTGCTGAAGGAAATTTGTTGAGAGACAAGTTTCCATGCATCACCGATCTCTGGGGATATTAAGGTCTTCGTGGTATAGGCTAGATCCAAGAAGCAGCATTCTCTGATCCGAAAGATTCTACCTTGTCTATGGAGTTTTGAGTAGGATTGTCAAGAGAATGGATTGCTATGTGCTTCATCCTCCATTAGATTGGATACCAAGGGCCCTGGCGTTCATTCTGTAGTAGAGGAGATCAAAGACCATTAGCGTGGCTTTGATCACTTACAGCCTGCCATAGAAGAAGATCATTCACAAGCAAAGAAGACGGTAGTACCAGAGTTACTTCAGAAAGACAAAGCAACTCCAACTCTCAATCTAACCCTATCGCTTATTCCTTTCATAGTTTCATGATCATCGTACTTTATAACAACCTTCTGATTCTGCCTGACTAAGACCTGCAAGACAACCATAGCTTTCTTCAAGCCACAATCCTTATGGGATCGACCCTGACTCACTCAGGTATTACTTGGACGACCCTGTGCACTTGCTGGTACTGTTGCTATTGTACGAAATAGTGTGGGTTTTGCGTACACACGTAACTAGGTGTGCTCTACCTCCTCCTTTGCATTCTCTGGAGCTTCTTTTTCAACCGGCTCCTCTCTAACCTATGCCTTCTCATCTGTCACTGATCCACTTACAAGCTGATAACCTTACATTCTTCACTTGGATTAGACACTATGTCACTGGGGAGAGTGTTAGGCAGCCTCTCAGGTATTTTCTTGCTCAACTGACCCATTTGCATCTCCAAGTTTCTGAGTGAGGCTCTAGTGTCCTACATAAAACTATGACTATTCTTGGAGAGTTCTGCAACTATAGAGGTTAAGTCAGGGTTATTCTACGGTTGAGAGGGTGCTTGCTGTGGTTGATAAGCTTGAAATTTATAGTTGTTAAAACTATTCTGATTATAACCGCCTTGAGCATTATTGAAGTTCGGTTGCCTCTGAGATTGGTCTCTCTACCCAAAGTTAGGATGATTCCTCCACCCTTGATTATATGTCTTCGAAAAAGGGTCATTGTTGGAGGGTCTAGAGGAATTACCCATGTAATTAACCTATTCAGGGATGAACTGGCCATACTCATAATTCTCACCTTGAAGGAAGCCATCACTCATGTCATAGGAAGTGTCTTGAGCACTGGCAGCTAAAACTTGCATTCCACTCAAGTGTTGTGTAATAGCATTAATTTGCTGAGACATAGCCTTGTTCTGAGAAAGAATAGCATCTAAGGCATCCAACTCCATGACTCCCTTCTTTATTGTGGTTCTTTAAGAAGAGTATAAATACTGGTTGTTAGAAACCATCTTAATCAACTCCATAGCTTCATCAGGGGTCTTTTTCATGTGGAGTGACCCTCCTACAGAATTATCCAGAGACATTCTGGCAATCTCAGAAACTCCATCTTAGAATATCTGTAATTGAATCTAGTTTGAGAACATATCAGAAGGACACTTCCTGAGCATCAACTTGTACCTTTTCCCGGCTTCATAGAGAGACTTACCCTCTCTCTCTTCCTGAATGTCTGAACATCCATCCTCAGCTTAGTCAGTGTCTAAGGTGGAAAGAACTTGGTCAGAAATCTGTTGACCACCTTATCCCAAGTATCCAAGCTCTCCTTGGGCTGAGTGTCAAGCCATTGTTTAGCTCAGTCCCGTATAGAATATGGGAAGAGAAGTAGCTTTAGACATCAGGATAGACTCCATTAGTCTTCACAATATCACAGATCTGCAAGAAATTAGAAATAAACAGATTTGGATATTCCTGCGGGAGTCCGTGAAACTGGCAATTCTACTGCACTAGAGAAATCAACTAAACCATCAGCTCAAAATTGTTTATAGCAACATGGGGTACAACAATGCTATTCCCATAGAAATCCGGGCTAAGAGCAGTATATGAGTGATAAACCACTATTATATGGTTTATCTTGTGCTAAATTGAGTGGTTTTTATCAATTCTTTGCACACTTATTCATATAACTTGCATGGTTTTACAAATCCTTTCCAATTTTGTTCTATAATTGAAAACTTGCTTCCTAAGCCTTTAAAGTGTGTATTTTTAATTCCTCTTTATACCATTCGATGCCGTGATCCGTGTGTTAAGTGTTTTCAAGCTATATAGGGCAGGAATGGCTTAGAGGATGGAGAGGAAGCTTGCAAAAATGGAAGGAACACAAGAAACAAAGGAGATGACCAGCGAAGATCGACGCGCACGCGTGACAAACGAAGTCATACATCGACGCGTGCACGTACCTGACGCATACGCGTGACACATGAAAAGAACCATCGATGCGTATGCGTGACCGACGCGTACGCGTGACATGCACCATGTGCAGAAATTGCAGAAGACCCTAGGGGCAATTTTGGGCAAGCTTTTGACCCAGTTCTCGGCCCAGAAAACACAAATTAGAAGCTGCAGAATGGAGAAATCATAGATTCATTCAAAAAACTTTCATTCACATAATTTTAGGTTTTAGATGTAGTTTTCTAGAGAGAGAGGCTCTCTCCTCTCTCTAGGTTTTAGGGTTCTTAGGTTTAGCTATTTTCAATTTTAGATTTCTACTCTATTTCAAATTAGTTTCTCTTCTACTCTTATTTGTTCTAGCATTTTAGTTTATTTATTTTCCTTGTTGATTACTTTTTGTTGCGAATTTAGTTTATGAATTCTCATGTTATATTTGATTTTCTATTTAATACAATTTGAGGTATTTCATGTTTATTGCTTCTTCCATTATTTGTTATCATTGATGCTTGCAATTGGTTGTTTGGATTTTATTATCTCTTATTGATTTTCTATGCTTTTATGTTGTGCCTTGATGACAATTCATCTTATGCTAGTTTCACAAGCATTTTTCATTTGTTTCATTAGGTTTTATGCACTTTCTTGCACAATAAGTAAGTGGTTGGAGTAGAATTTCATGATTATTATGATTCAATCAAACATCATGTATTATATGCAAAATCATGAGATTTATGCAAGAATTAAATAATTAATATGAATGATGCAAATTCTTATGGTTTTGGTGAGACTTTGATTACTGTTTTGATTGAATACAGGTGAGAAAATGAAGAGAAAGAGGGTCAGTACAGAGCAACGTTGCATTCAAATAATGAACGCCACGCTCACTTGCGACGCGCACGCGTAACGGACCCTTACGCATCAGGGACTTGTTATTTGCTACCCACGCGCACGCGTGCATGACGCGTACGCATGGTAGTGGTTGGCGCTCATTTTGAAGAGAGCGCTACGTTTGATTACTCAGCATTTCCGGGCAAGATTTAAAAATGGAGGCAAAATTCTGGAAACGACACGCACGCGTGCTTGACGTACACACGTCGATGGTGGATTTGGAAGGAATCACACAAACGCGTGAGTGATGCTGAAGCATGGACTTGTTATTTGCTATCAACGACGCGTACGCGTGAAAGGGGCGCGCGAGTATGTTTGGTGCTGAAGACTGACAGTGACGCGCACGCGTACGTGACATGTACGCGTCGGTGAGCAAAAAGCGCAAAAGGACGCGCACGCATCAAAGACGCGTATGCATGGATGAATGAACGCTGCGCTCACTTTGAGAATACAACGTTCCCCTGGAAGCAGCAACCAAATGCCACTTTGATCCACTTTATACAAGGCCACAAAGCCCACTCCATACTTGAAGACTAAATTGGAAGGTGTATAAATAGGATGAAATTTGATTTCACAAGGGGAGCTCTCTTTTAGTTTTCATTTTAGATATTTAGAATTGAGATCAGATCTAAATTTTCCTTTCTGTTTTGCTTTCTCTTTTCTACATCTGTTACTTTCTGTTTTGGGTCTTTTGACTTCGGATTGAAGAATTCTCCTGAATTTTTTCATCTTGGAGTTTTCTTTTAATTTTCTTGTTTCTAGTTTTATGAATTTGAGATTCGATCTGAATTCTTCTTTCTGTTTTTACTTTCTCCGCAATTTCTTTTTCCTGTTTTGTTAAGAGAGCAATTGAGATCTAAATTTCTTTCTGTTTTTGCTATTCTTCTGCAATTATTAATTTCTCTTTGATCTAAGTTTCTATTCTGTTTTAATTCTTCTGCAAGGTAACTTTCCTATTTTGGTCCTGAAATCCTGATTTAAATTCTGTTATCTGAGAGTTCTTTAATTCACTACAATTTACATTTTCCAGTTCTGTTTCGATTCCCAATACCCAAATCCCTTTTAATGTTCATGAAATTTAAGTTTCTCAGTAGTTTAGATTCAGCAATTTAAATTACTTGCACTTTAAGTTTCAGTTATTTACTTTTCTTGTAATTTAAGTTTCAGCTCTTTTAATTTCTTGCACTTTAAGTTTCTACAATTTACCTCTTCTGCACTTTAAGATTCTGCCAATTTTCATTCTGCACTTTAGTTTACTTGCAATTTAGTTCTTGTAAATCGAATTTCACCAAAATCACCAAATATTCGCTTAACTAAATTTATCACTATACTAAAGTTGCTCAATCCATCAATCCCTGTGGGATCGACCTCACTCTTGTGAGTTATTACTACTTGATGCGACCCGGTACATTTGCCGGTGAGTTTGTGTAGAACTGTTTTTTCCCTCATCAAGTTTTTGGTGCCGTTGCCGGGGATTGATTTAGATTGACAATGATTAAGTAGGTGATAATCTAGATTAAGCATTTTTTCTTTGTTTTTGTTGAGAATTTTAACTGTTTGAGATTTTGTTTTAACTAACCTTAACCACGCTCTATCAGTAGAGTGTTTTATTTTAGTTTTTTGGTTTTGTCTGTGTTGTATGCTAGGAAGGAGAAGACGTGAATCCACCTTTTTTGATTCTAAACCAGAGAGAACATTTTTGAGAAGAAGAAGAGAAGCAAGAGGGAAATGTGTTATTGGAGGAGAAGAATCAGAAGAAGAGGATCAAGAGATGGAGGGTAATATCCCAAATCCACCTGAGGATGTGGCCAACAACAATGGTCAGCCTCAGAGAAGAGTTTTGGCCTCTTACACTATCCCCAACCCAAGGAATCGTGGGAGCAGCATCCTAACCCCTAATGTCCATACTAATAACTTCGAACTCAAGCCTCAATTGATTACCTTGGTTCAGAATAATTGTCAATATGGAGGAAGTGCTGCTGAAGACCCAAACCAACACCTCTCTGTATTTTTGAGAATTTGTGACACTGTCAAATCTAATGGAGTCCACCCTAACATCTATAAACTCTTGCTATTTCCATTTTCATTGAGAGACAAAGCCACACATTGGTTAGAAACCTTTCCTAAAGAAAGCATCACCAATTGGGATGATTTAGTTAGCAAATTTCTAGCCAAATTCTATCCACCCCAAAGAGTCATTAAGCTAAAAACAGATGTGCAAGCCTTCAGACAGCTAGAAGGAGAATCATTGTATGAAACCTAGGAGAGGTATAAGGCTTTGATCAGAAGGTGTCCAGAAGGAATGTTCAGTGAATGGGTGGAGTTGCAGAATTTCTATGAAGGCTTGTCCCTACTTTCAAGGAAAGCTTTGGATTATTCTTCAGGAGGATCCTTGCAAATGATGAAAATTGCTCAAGAGGCACATGATCTTATAGACATGGTGCCAACAATGAGTACTTCTACTCCTCTGAAAGGCAAGCAGCTCCAAAGAAAAGTGTGTTTGAACTTGAAGGAGTTGATACAATATTAGCTCAGAATAAACTCATACACCAGCAGCTTCAACAGCAAATTGAAATGATGACAAAGATGATAGATAGATTACAACTTGTAGCAGTGAACACAACTAATCAACCACCAGTGGTGTGGGGACAGCAGGAGGAAAGCTATGAAGAGTAGCAGCCTGAACAAGTGCAGTACATGCACAATCAAGGTTCTGGACCAAATAATTTCCATGGAGACACTTACAACTCATCTTGGAGAAACCACCCCAATCTGAAATGGGGAGAAATCCAGAACCAGCAACCTTGGCAAAGAAACTCCAACCAAAATAACTTCTGCAACACAAACCACCAAAACCACCAAAATACTCACAAAAGCCATACAGAAAATCACAAAACAATCAACCCCAATCCAACTTCTATCTACCCAATAACCCATCAACTAACCAAAACAACTTTCATTCCCCATCTACATCTCACACTCAACCATAACCGCCCCAAGAATCCCAAAGAATCTCCAACTTGGAGATGATGATAGAGAAAATGATCAAGCATCAAGAATTGGCCAACAAGAACCATGGAGCTTCACTAAGGAACCTGGAAAGACAAATTGGACAATTGTCCAAGCAAACAACAGCTGAAAGACCAACCAATGCACTACCAAGTGACATTATTCTCAACCCCAAGGAAGAATGTAAAGCAATTCAACTTAGGAGTGGAAAGATATTGGAGAATAACAAAGAAGCTAACAAGAAGCCAGCAGAGGATGATAAGGCCAACAGCAAGGAAGAAGTAACAATCAAAGAGAAGGACCAGGAAGAGCTCAGAAAGAAGGATGAAGCGTCTCAAGCTTCAAAGAAGGGAAAATAAGTCATGATAGAGCCTCCACAGGAACAGAGGAAGGAAGTTAAACACTACATACCTCCTCTGCCATACCCTCAAAGATTGCAAAGAGAGCTCAAGGATCAATAGTTTCCCAAATTTCTGGAAGTTTTTAAGAAGCTGGAAATAAACATCCCACTTGCTGAAGTATTGGAGCATATGCCTCTATATGCAAAATTCCTCAAAGAGCTCATCAATAAGAAGAAAAGATGGAATGAGAAGGAGACAGTGATTCTAACACAAGAGTGCAGTGCAGTGATTCAAAAAGGTCTCCCACCAAAACTCAAGGATCCTGGGAGTTTCATCATATCTTGCACCATAGGCAACATGACTTTGGAAAAAGCTCTCTGTGACTTAGGAGCCAACATCAATTTGATGCCCCTCTCACTAACGAAAAAGCTTGCAATAGAGGAAGTCAAACCCACCAGAATGTCATTTCAAATGGCTGACAGATCACTTAAGATACCAAATAGAGTTGTAGAAAATTTATTGGTAAAGATTGGAGAGTTTATCTTCCCTGCCGACTTTGTCATCTTGGATATGGAAGAAGAATGACATAATTCAATCATCTTGGGGAGACCATTTCTAGCCACAATAAGAGCTATTATTGATGTCGAAAAAGGTGAAATGACCCTTAGAGTGCATGATAAAAAGATGATCATCAATGTCTTTAAAGCTATGCAACATCCCCCTGAGAAGGAAAAGCATACGAGGGTAGAAATGGTAGAAGAAGTGGAGGGGGAGTTAATTGAAGCCAATGATCAGGAAGAATAAGAAGGGAAAACAGAAGTGGAACAAGACATCATAGAAGAAAGAGCAGCAGAAATCTTCTTCGAAGGCAAGACAGAGGAAAGGCCAAAACAAGAATTAAAGCCTCTCCCCCCTCATCTCAAGTATGTATTTCTTGGAGAAAAAGAGGCCCTGCCAGTGATCATCAATTCTTCCTTAAACATGGAAAAAGAAACAAAGCTAATTGAAGTACTGAAATCTCACAAGACAGCTTTGAGATGGACGATTGATGATATCAAGGGCATAAGCCCTGCCATCTGCATGCATAAAATCTTGCTGGAGGAAGACTCAAGGCCTGTGGTGCAGCCTCAAAGAAGGTTTAACCCAGCCATGAAGGAAGTGGTTCAAAAAGAGGTGATGAAGCTGTGGAATGCTGGAATTATATACCCAATCTCTGATAGTACTTGGGTAAGTCCGGTCCAAGTTATACCAAAGAAAGGGGGGATGACTGTCATTTTCAATGAGAAGAATGAGTTAATCCCTACAAGGACACTGACTGGGTGGAGGATGTGCATAGATTATAGAAGACTGAACGAGTCTACAAGGAAACATCATTTTCCTTTCCCATTCATTGATCAGATGCTGGAAAGATTGGCTGGCCATGCCTATTACTGCTTACTGGATGGGTATTCTGGGTACAATCAAATAGTGGTAGACCTCAAGGACCAAGAAAAAACCTCATTCACCTGTCCATTTGGAGTGTTTGCTTACAGAATGATGCCTTTTGGGCTCTGCAATGCTCCAGCAATATTCCAAAGGTGTATGCTCTCCATATTCTCTGACATGGTAGAAAAATTTTTAGAAGTTTTTATGGATGACTTTTCTATCTTTGGTAACTCTTTTGACACTTGTCTGCAACATCTAACCCTTGTATTGAAAAGATGCCAAGAAACAAATCTAGTTTTGAATTAGGAAAAATGCCATTTTATGGTACCAGAGGGCATTGTTCTTGGGCATAAGGTCTCAACCAAGGGTATAAAAGTTGATAGAGCGAAAATAGAAATCATTAAAAAGCTTCCTATACCTGTTAATGTGAAAGCAGTAAGAAGTTTTCTTGGACATGCTGGTTTTTACAGGAGAGTCATCAAAGATTTTTCAAAAATAGCCAAACCACTGAGCAATCTGCTAGTGATTGACAATCCTTTCATCTATGATGACAATTGCAAGCATGCCTTTGAAACTTTAAAAAGAAAACTCACTACAGCACCAATAATCACATTTCCAGATTGAAAATTGTCTTTTGAACTCATGTGTGAGCAAGTGACTTTGCCATTGGTTTTGTATTGGGGCAAAAGAAAGACAAGCTGCATCATGCTATATACTATGCCAGCAAGGTGTTGAATGAAGCACAGAAAAACTATACCACCACTGAGAAAGAGCTCTTGGCAATTGTATATGTATTTGATAAATTTAGACAATACTTGATTGGTTCAAAAGTTATAGTATATATTGATCATGCTACTCTCAAGTATCTCATGTCTAAACAGGATTCAAAGCCAAGGCTTATTAGGTGGGTGTTGCTGCTACAAGAATTTGATATTGAAGTGAGAGATAGGAAAGGGAATGAGAACCAAGTGGCAGACCATTTGTCAAGACTATCACAAGAAGCTAACCAAGATACACCACAACCAGTGAATGAAAAATTCCCAGATGAATACCCTCTTCAAATCCAGCAGACACCTTGGGTTTCTGACATTGCAAACTATAAGGTGGGAAGGAAGATTCCTCAAGAGTTTACCAAATAACAAGTGAAGAAGCTGTGTAATAAAGCCAAGAAATTCTTGTGGGACGAGCCATTCTTGTTCAAGAGGTGTCCAGATGGGATGATTCGAAGATGCATTCTTTAAAATGAGATGAGAGACATATTGTGCCACTGTCATGGTTCAGCTTATGGTGGACATTTTGGGCCAGAAGGAACAGTAGCTAAAGTGCTTCAAACTGGGTTTTATTGGCCAACTATATTCAAGGATGCCAGAGAATTTGTGCACCAATGCATTGAATGTCAAAGAGCTGGAGGGTTGACAAAGAGGAATGAAATACCTCAAAATTTTATTTTGGAAGTAGAACTGTTTGACCTCTGGGGCATATATTTCATGGGCCCCTTTCCTCCATCCTATTCCTTCAAATACATTCCGGTGGCAGTAGAATATGTCTCCAAATGGGTGGAAGCCATAGCAATAACTACGTGTGATGCACCAATTGTTCTTTAATTTCTTAAGAGACACATCTTCACTAGATATGGGGTGCCTAAAGGCCTAATTAGTGATGGTGGCAGCCACTTTTGCAACAGACAGATGAAAAAGCTGCTTCACAAATATGGAGTAATTTACAAAGTAGCCACACCATATCACCCTCAGACTAATGGCCAGGCTGAATTGGCAAATAGGGAGCTAAAGAAAATCCTAGAGAAGACAGTGGGGATCACAAGGAAAGACTGGGCAAGAAAATTGGATGATGCTCTATGGGCATACAGAACAACATTCAAAACTCCAATTGGGAAGTCACCATTTCAACTAATCTATGGCAAATTTGTCACCTCCCTGTGGAGTTAGAACATAAAGCTTACTGGGCCACTAAGCTCCTCAATCTTGACCCTCAAGTAGCAGGAGAGAAAAGGCTATTGCAACTCAATGAGCTAGAGGAATTCATATTAGAAGCTTATGAGAATGCAAAGATATACAAGGAGAGAGCTAAGAAGTGGCATGACAAGAAAATCTTGAAAAGAGAGTTCAAACCAAGACAGCAAGTGCTCTTATATAATTCCAGGCTTAAGATCTTTCCTGGCAAACTAAGTCTAAATGGACTGGCCCTTATCTGATAACCAAGGTTTTCCCACATGGAAGCCTTGAACTTTTGAATGAAGCAACAAAGGACATAATCACAGCAAATGATCAAAGAGATAAGCATTATCTGGGAGGATCTTGGAACAAAGAAGAGAGTGTTCAGGAGTTGGGATGAACAAAGAATGGAAGACTTCAAGCTAATGACGATAAACAAGCGCTTGTTGGGACGCAACCCAACTAAAGGTAGTTTTCTTTTCCTAACTATTTCAATAAAAGGGTTAAGTAGATTTATCTATATTGCAAGGAGCTAAGTTTGGTGTTGCACACCAAAAAAAATTTAAGGGTGAATGAAGGGGGCTAAGTTTGGTGTTCCACAAAAAATTTCATTTAAAAACACATTTCAACCCACTGCATAAATGGTTATTAGCTCTAAACAATCAGGGAAACTACTCAACCATTGTCTGTTTTCTAGTTTTTAGTTTTTGCTCCTTTTAGCAAAGGCAGAAGGTTTCATGTATATGGTTGATTTATTGCATAAGAGGTATTAGTAAGGGACTAAGTTTGGTGTTCACACACCAAAGTAAGTTCAAAAGCCTACAAACATTCATGCATGTTAACCATTTTTCAAGTGCTTGGAGGACAAGCAACTTCCACTACGAGTGCAGAGAACTATTCAACTTTTTGGAAGGATTGTGCAACATCAGCAAGAAAAGCACAATAGCTAAGAAGAAGGATGAAGGATTAAACAAGAATATACCAAAAGGTTGTATTGTTACTCAACTGTTTATATCTTTCTGTGTTTCAGTTGGAAGTTTGATTGTACCCCTTTTTGATAAGTTTACCATTATCTGCATTTTGTTAGTTTTCTATCATCATTAATTGAGTGATCTAGCCAGAGTGTCTATCTCGCTCACTTTACTTGAATATGTGTCTTGTTTCCCTTTGCATGAATAAGAGAAAAATGTTGAAAAAGGAAGTCAATGGCCAATGTGGTAGGAATGATAATAAAATTCTATGGTGGTAATTGCTTGATTAGTTAGTAAGCTTAAAAATAAAAGCTGCAGGATAGAATGTCTCCTTGTAGTGTGAACTTAGTTGCTGTTGTAAAGCTTTCAATTAATAATCATCCTTGGAAAAAAAAGCAAGAAAGGAAAGGAAGAAAAGCCAAGAAGTGGCAACCAAAAATGAAAGAAACAGATAAGAAGGCTAGACACCAATAGCTTGGACCTTAGAACACATACCTGTGATGCTATTGTATTAGGATCTGCTTGGATTATTAGGTTCTGAGGAGTATTTTAAAACTTGGTAACTTGGATTAACTAATCTGGAATTACCAACCGAAAATCCACCATCAAGAGTAACCTAATTACAAAGCATTTAGTGACCCAAAGAGGTGCTGAGCATCAATGTCTCAGGATGAATTGTGAGCTAAGTGTCTGTAGTAAATAGGTGTTGAATTGAGCCAAAAAGCTTCTGCAACACTTAGCTACAATTGAAAAACAAGCTTCTGAAGCAAAATAAAGAAAGAAAAAGTTAACAAGGATTAATAAAGAATAAGGCATTATAGCAGCAATTCTAGTTAACACTCAAAGAGACATTTCTTGATTGAAAGCTGATAATAATTGAGCTGCATTCTGTCTGCATAAAACCCCATGAACCAAATTCAATTACCTGCTAAATAAGGACATATAGGCTTCTCTATTTTTTTCTCATTTCTTCTCATGTTTTAGTGCTTGCTTGGGATCAAGCAAGATTTAAGTTTGGTATTGTGATGACAAGTCATCTTATGCTAGTTTCACAAGCATTTTTCATTTGTTTCATTAGGTTTTATGCACTTTCTTGCACAATAAGTAAGTGATTGGAGTGAAATTTCATGATTATTATGATTCAATCAAACATCATGTATTATATGCAAAATCATGAGATTTATGCAAGAATTAAATAATTAATATGAATGATGCAAATTCTTATGGTTTTGGTGAGACTTTGATTACTATTTTGATTGAATACAGGTGAGAAAATGAAGAGAAAGAGGGTCAGTACAGAGCAACGTTGCGTTCAAATAATGAACGCCACGCTTACTTGCGACGCGCACGCGTAACAAACACTTATGCGTCAGTGATGGATTTTTGAAGATCCACGCGTACGCGTGGATGACGAATACGCGTGGTAGTGGTTGGCGCTTGTTTTGAAGAGAGCGCTACATTTGATTACTCAGCGTTTTCGGGCAAGATTTAAAAATGAAGGAAAAATTCTGGAAATGACGCGCACGCGTGCTTGACGCTCACACGTCGATGGTGGATTTGGAAGGAATCACGCGAACGCGTGAGTGATGCTAAAGCATGGACTTGTTATTTGCTACC
Organism: Arachis ipaensis; assembly: GCF_059453495.1. Lineage (NCBI taxonomy): Eukaryota > Viridiplantae > Streptophyta > Magnoliopsida > Fabales > Fabaceae > Arachis > Arachis ipaensis. Next base: position 90,760,787 of record NC_142438.1, read on the forward strand.
CACGCACACGCGTGGAAGACGCGCACGCGTGGGCAGCGTTCATTAAGCCAATGTAGCACTCACTAAGTTAACGCTATCAACGACGCGTACGCGTGAAAGGGGTGTGCGAGCATGTTTGGAGCTGAAGACTGACAGTGACGCGCACGCATACGTGACGTGTACGCGTCGGTGAGCGAAAAGCGCAAAATGACGTGCACGCGTGGATGAATGAACGCTGCGCTCACTTTGAGACCGCAACGTTCCCCTAGAAGCAGTAACCAAATGCCACTTTGATCCAGTTCATACAAGGCCACAAAGCCCACTCCAATTACTTGAAGACTAAATTGGAAGGTGTATAAATAGGATGAAATTTGATTTCACAAGGGGAGCTCGCTTTTAGTTTTCATTTTAGAATTTTAGAATTAAGATCAGATCTAAATTTTTCTTTCTGTTTTGCTTTCTCTTTTCTGCACCTGTTACTTTCTGTTTTGGGTCTTTTGACTTTGGATTGAAGAATTCTCCTGAATTTCTTCATCTTGGAGTTTTCTTTTAATTTTTCTGTTTCTAGTTTTATGAATTTGAGATTCGATTTGAATTCTTCTTTCTGTCTTTACTTTCTCCGCAATTTCTTTTTCCTATTTTGTTAAGAGAACAATTGAGATCTAAATTTCTTTCTGTTTTCGTTATTCTTCTGCAATTGTCAATTTCTCTTTGATCTAAGTTTCTATTCTGTTTTAATTCTTCTACAATGTCACTTTCCTGTTTTGGTCTTGAAATCCTGATTTAAATTCTGTTATCTGAGAGTTCTTTAATTCACTGCAATTTACATTTTCGAGTTCTGTTTTGATTCCCAATACCCAAATCCCTTTTAATGTTCATGCAATTTAAGTTTCTCAGCAGTTTAGATTTAGCAATTTAAATTACTTGCACTTTAAGTTTCAGTTATCTACTTTTCTTGCAATTTAAGTTTCAGCTCTTTTAATTTCTGGCACTTTAAGTTTCTGCAATTTACCTCTTATGCACTTTAAGATTCTGCCAATTTTCATTCTGCACTTTAGTTTACTTGCAATTTAGTTCTTGTAAATCGAATTTCACCAAAATCACCAAATATTCACTTAACTAAATTCATCACCATTCTAAAGTTGCTCAATCCATCAATCCCTGTGGGATCGACCTCACTCTTGTGAGTTATTACTACTTGATGCGACCTGGTACACTTGCCGGTGAGTTTGTGTGGAACCATTTTTTCCCTCATCATGCCTTCCAAGTGTTTGATAAAATGCTTGGTAGGGTTTTAAATTAGATTTTTCTCCTCTTGGATTTGGTAGAGTAATTGGAGACTCTTGAGTTATCAAACTCCTTTGTTGATTGATAATTGAAAGTTGCTAGTTGATTTGAATCCCTCTAAAGCTAGTGTTTCCTTAGAAATTGACTAGGACTTGAGGAATCAAATTAATTCATCCACTTGACTTTTCTTCATAGTTAGAGGTTAACTAAGTGGGAGCAATGGATAATTCTCATCATAATTGATAAGGATAACTAGGATAGGATGTCTAGTTCTCATACCTTGCCAAGAGCTTTTCTAGTTATTAATTTACTTCTTTGCCATTTTATTTCCTTGTTCCTTATTTCAAAAACCCAAAAAGATACTATCTCATAACCAATAGTAACATACTTCCCTGCAATTTCTTGATAGACGACTCGAAGTTTAAATACTTCAGTTTATTTTTATTACGTTTGCTTAAGTGACAAACAAATTTTTGTATAAAAGGATTCTTTGTTGGTTTAGAAACTATACTAGCAACGAAAATTTATTGTAAATTCTTTACTAGCAAAAATATGTTCATCAAAAATCCTTTCATACAAAAATTTGTCAAGTACGCGCATGCGACAATGTACGACTTCGCTTGTCACGCATACGCGTCGCTGTTGAATGCGCCAAGTCACGCGCACACGTGAGCCATGCGTGCGCATCAATCTTCGCTGGTCATCTCCTTTATTTCTTGTGTTCCTTCCATTTTTGCAAGCTTCCTCTCCATCCTCTAAGCCATTCCTGCCCTATATAGCCTGAAAACACTTAACACACAGATCACAGCATCGAATGGTATAAAGAAGAATTAAAAATACACACTTTAAAGGCTTAGGAAGCAAGTTTTCAATTATAGAACAAAATTGGGAAGAATTTGTAAAATCATGCAAATTATATGAATAAGTGTGCAAAGAATTAATAAAAATCACTCAATTTAGCACAAGATAAACCATAAAATAGTGGTTTATCAATCTCCCCACACTTAAACATTAGCATGTCCTCATGATAAGCTCAAGGAGACCAAAAGAATGAATGGGGAAAGTAAGACTCATGAAATGCAACCTATATATATGAATGCAACTATATGCTAAGATGTTTCTATCTACTTGGTTAAAAGTAAACAAGTTCTCCAAGACAAACATAAATCAGATTCCACTAATTCAAATCACACAATAAAAGATAAGTAAACTTGTAAGAAGATAGCTCATGAAAGCAGAAAACATAGAATCAAGCATTGAACCCTTACTAGAAGTGTTTATGCACTCTAATCGCTCAAGTGTCTAGGGTTAATCCACTTTACTCTTCTCTAGTCATGCTTTCTAAAACTTTGTTCTTCATCTAACCAATCAACAAATATTTAATGTACAAATGCAAACATCATGAGGTATTTTCAAGGTTGTAATGGGGCTAAGGTAAAGGTAAGGATATATGTATGGCCAAGTGAGCTATAATCTGAATCTTTGACTAACCCAAGTTCTCACCTAACACACACACACTCTATATAACTCTAAAATCATGCCTAGCTACCCAAAAATCCACTTTTGCATCACATTCATGTATCAATTTTTAATTCCATCACATATGCATTGAGCTTTTATTGAACTTAAATTTGGGATGGTTTTACCCCCTATTCATTTATTTTTTTTTCTTTCTTTTTTTTAACAAGAATGAAAACATAACATATCAATGCCATATGGTTTTTCTGGTTTCACATGAGTAAGCACCCAAATTCCCAATATTTGTCAGTAAAAACACAACACATTCCCATTAATCCAAGTTTCCACAATTCCCCACACTTAGTTAACACACACTACCTTAAGCTAACCAAAGATTCAAATCAGGTAATTAATTATTTTTTCACTTAAGGCTAGTGATGTGGTAAAATACAGAATAAATGGAGATTAAAAGGCTCAAAGTGGCAAACAAAGGTAATTGAAACAGTAGGCTACTTGGGGTAAGTGAGCTAATAACAAATGATGGCCTCAATCATATGTATGCATGCAAATACACTAAACAATGGACATATAGAGTGGAACAAACTATATATTACAATCATAGAGAAGAGAACATACAAGAATAAAATATTATGGTTAAATAATGTAACCATATAATTAAGCTCAAAATCTCACAGGTTGTGTGTTCTTAGCTATAAACCATGTTCCAAATTACAATCTTCAAACAAGTTTAACAAAAAAAGTTTTAATTTAAATTAGTAAAATTCTATAAAAAGGGTCTTGAAAAAGAACTTATCACTCCAACTAACTAGTGGTAGAAGAACATGCACAAAATCAAACAAACATGCAATCAAACGTGCAAATGCAACAACTAATTTAACAAGGAAAATTAAATATTGGTGTTAAAATAGGAAATAACTAACCCACGGAAGTTGGTATCGACCTCCCCACACTTAAAGATTGCACCGTCCCGGTGCATGCTAAGATGTGCAAGTAGACAGGTCACTCCAACTGATGTTTTTCTCCAAAGATTGTGCAGATGGACTTGTCTGTCACCCCATTGAAACGTCTTCCGGTTCCCTTCCTGGAGGCCATCCTGAAAGAAGAGAAAAGGGAAGAAAAGTAACCCAGAAACAAAGATAGAAAACAAATAAAATATGGGTGAGTTAATGCCAAATAACGAGAGTCTCAAGTACATGGTAGCTACAACATGCAAGTGAGAAAACAGTAGAAGCAAATGGCATATCAATAGTGCAAAAATTGCAACAAAGGGCGAAGAGAGAGTGTGTCATGAAAGACAATACAGATTCATGTCAATGCAAAAGAAACACAGGTATCAAAAAAGATTGGCATTAATAGATAAATAATATCAGCCAACAGTGTAAAACAAGTCACTAAGCACCAACATGATACCAGAAAAGATATAACAGTTGAATAAGAACATTTAACACCAACGGAGAAAATAATAAACGTAGAAATAAAAACATGACCAAAATTAAAATGCAAAGAAGAAAAAAATATGCAAATGCAGTAAGTAAAATAAATGGAAGAGAATAAGGATGAGAAGTTAAAGAAATGAAGAAGAAGAAAGTGAGAAAGGAGGAAGAAAGAAGGAGAAAGGACAGAAGAAAGGAGAAGGGAATGAGAAACGGGACACGACGCACGCGCATGCATCACGCATAAGCGTGAAAACTGAATTAGCCATGTGACGCATAGGCATCACCCACGCGTACGCGTGGGTGGCCGAAAATGAACACTGACGCGCGAGCGTCGGTCACGCGTACACATGAGAACCCGCACGGCTCCAGCACCATGGCATCACAACTCTCTGTTCAAGCACGCATTCACGCTGATTGGCAAGCCCACGCATACGCATCAAGGACGCTTATGCGTGGCTTGGCAAAAACGCAGGGGACGCGTACGCGTGCAACACGCGTATGTGTGGGTTGGCTTGTGCGCCAGCCACCCCTCCCACGTCGTTCCAGCACAACTCTCTGTTTGTTTTCTCTTTGTTGCGCAGTCACACACGACGCGTGCGCGTCGTAGACGCTTGCGCGTCGATTCCTTTTTTTATGCAAAATAAAAGTAAATATGCAGAACTGTAAATTAAAATTGACAGAAATAAATTAAAACAAATAAAAGGAAAGATCATACCATGGTGGGTTGTCTCCCACCTAGCACTTTTATTTACTGTCCTTAAGTTGGACATTTGGTGAGCTCCGTGTCATGGTGGCTTATGCTTGAACTCGTCTTGAAACTTTCACCAATGCTTGGACTTCCAATAAGCTCTAACATCTCCAAGTGAATTCACCAAGCCTTGATGTTCTTTCCAAGCTTCAAGCTCCCAAAGTTGATCCTCTTGTATGCCGGGATCCCAAATCTTGTTTCCACACCCGTCTTCAAGTTGATCATCATGATTCCATTCGGGTGGTTTAGCCTTGGAATTCTCATTTAAGCACCCAAAGATCCTCCTAGACCCAATCAATTGAGAATTATACCAACCCTTGCAATTAGGCCTTGAGCTTCCAACCATAACGAACCTAGGATTGTGTTGCCAACCACTAACCATCTCCCTTTTACTCTTAAAACCGCAGATAGCTCTAAGTTGTCCATCCATTTCAAGCAAACCATAGATTGTGTATGCGTACGTGTACGTCACGCGTACGCCTGATATGCGCCATGTGCAGAAATTGCAGAAGACACTGGGGGCGATTTTGGGCTGGCTTTTGACCCAGTTCTCGGCCCAGAAAACACAGATTAGAAGCTGTAGAATGGGGGAATGATTTATTCATTCATACAACTTTCTTTCACATAATTTTAGGTTTTAGATGTAGTTCTAGAGAGAGAGGCTCTCTCCTCTCTCTAGGTTTTAGGATTTTAGGTTTAGCTTTTCTTAATTTCAGATTTCTACTTTGCTTTAATTTAGTTTTCTTCTACTCTTATTTAGTCTAGCACTTTAGTTCTCTTCTCTTGATGATTTATTTATTTATCCATTTTAGTTTTTGAACTCTCATGTTAGATTTGATTTTCTTATTAATGCAAGTTGAAGTATTTCATATTTATTGCTTCTTCTATTATTTGTGAGTCATTGATGTTTGCAATTGGTTGTTTGGATTTAATATTCTTTGCTAGTTTTCTATATTTTTATGTTGTTCCTTCCAAGGATTTGATAAAATAATTGATTGGATTTTAGAGTAGGCTTTTCTCCTCTTGGCTTTGGTTGAGTAATTGGAGACTCTTGAGTTATCAAACTCCTTTGTTGATTGATAATTAAAAGTTTCTAGTTGATTTGGATCCCTCTAAAGCTAGTCTTTCCTTAGCAGTTGACTAGGACTTGAAAAATCAAATTGATTAACCCACTTGACTTTTCTTCCTAATTAGAAGTTAACTAAGTGGGAGCAATGGACAATTCTCATCACAATTGATAAGGATAACTAGGATAGGACGTCTAGTTCTCATACCTTGCCAAGAGCTTTTCTAGTTATTAATTTACTTTCTTGCCATTTTATTTCCTTGTTCCTTATTTCAAAAACCCAAAAAAAATACTATTTCATAACCAATAGTAATATACTTCCCTGCAATTCCTTGAGAGACGACCCGAGGTTGATGAGATATTTTGATGAGAAACGAATCTCTCATAAAACATCACAAATCTAACCGGCAAGTGTACCGGGTCGTATCAAGTAATAAAAACTCACGGGAGTGAGGTCGATCCCACAGGGATTGAAGGATTGAGCAATTTTAGTTTAGTGGTTGATTTAGTCAAGCGAATCAAGATTTGGTTGATGATTGTGTGACTTGCAGAATGTAAATTGCATTGAAGTAAAAGGAATAAGAGATAAATTGCTGAAACTTAAAGAACAAGAAATTAAATGGCAGAAACTTAAAGTGCAAGAAATGTAAATTGCGGAATCTTAAAGTGCAAGGAATATAAATTGCTTGAAATGTAAAGGGAGTTGGGGAATGGATTTGCAGAATTTAAACAAGGAAAAACTAAATTGCATCAAACAGAAGAGGGAAAGGGAATTGGGATTGAACCGGATCTTGAAGCAGTAAAGTAAATGAACAGAAAAAGCAATAAACAGGGAATTGAAATGAGAAATTCAGATCTCAGGACCCAGAGACTAGAAAACTAAGTCTAGATCTCAATGCCTTCCTAGATCCAACAAGAACAATAGCAAGGAAATTGTAAATTGCAAAGAAAAGAGATGAAGAACAATGAACCGTAAATTCAATTCAATTTAACAATAAAGAAACAGAGAGATCCAAGATTGAGATTGAAACAGAATTTCTTCAATTCTCTAATCCAAGATCCAAGACAAAAGTGTAAATGAAAATGAAAGCAATGAAAGCAAAGAAAATTAAAGTTCAAAAGCTCTCCGAAAACTATTATGAAAATTCCAAAAGGAAAGCTCTCCGAATACTATTATGAAAATTCCAAAAGGAAAGCTCCCCGAATACTATTATGAAAATTCCAAAAGGAAAGCTCTCCGAATACTATTATGAAAATTCCAAAAGGAAAGCTCTCCGAATACTATTATGAAAATTCCAAAAGGAAAGCTCCCCGAATAACTTGAATTCTATCCTATTTATACACTTTCCAAAATGATCTTCAAGCCTTGAGTTGGGCCTTTGTTCTTGGTGGAATTGGGTTGAAAGAGGCCTTGGTTGATTGCTCTTGAAGTTTGAAGAAGAACCGAAGTGACCCAATTGAACCGGTTTTGAAGTTAGCCATAGTTGGTCCCAACGTTAGGGCCAAAGTTAGGGGTCTAACTTTGACCCTAACTTTTCATAGCAGCAAGCATGATTCCCTGGTTTGGACGTTGGTGCCAACGTTAGGGGTCTAACTTTGACCCTAACGTTGGCCTTGCTTAGTGCTAGTGGTGCCAACGTTAGCCTCCAAGTTAGGGGGCTAACGTTGGCGCAAACGTTGGTGCCCCTCCCTTTGTGATTCATGTGCCAATGTTAGCCTCCAAGTTAGGGGGCTAACGTTGGCGCAAACGTTGGCCTTCTCCCCCTTTATAACTCATGTGCCAACGTTAGCCTCCAAGTTAGGGGGCTAACGTTGGCGCAAATGTTGGCTGGCCCAGGGATGAGTTTTAAGTTTCTCTTGCCAACGTTAGCCTCCAAGTTAGGGGGCTAACGTTGGCTCAAACGTGGGGAGTCCAGGGAGTGATCTTTCATGCCCAACGTTAGCCTCCAAGTTAGGGGGCTAACGTTGGGGCTAACTTCATGCCTCTGGTTCAATTTTCACTTATTCCATTCTTCACTTCTAGCCATTCCTCTTTGCTTCAACCTTTCTCCAAGCTTTCTTCACCTATCATTAATCAACCAAACTCATCAAAGCTATGCTCAAAATCATGAGATCTTCATTCTTTCATAATATGCAACAAATATAGCACAAAACCTCATGAAATGGCATGAATTCATATATGGTTGGTTCAATCAAGGGAAACATGAAAATCTACTCAATTAGCTTGCTTGTAGCTCAAGAAAGTACAAAATTCTAATGAAAATTAAAGAAAAAGACTAGCTAAAATAGGCTAGGATGACTTGTCATCAGAGGTTTAAATACTTCGGTTTATTTTTATTGGGTTTGCTTAAGTGACAAACAAATTTTTGTATGAAAGGATTCTTTGTTGGTTTAGAAACTATGCTAGCAACGAGAATTTATTGTAAATTCTTTACTAGAAAAAATTTGTTCATCAAAAATCCTTTCATACAAAAATTTGTTTAGAATTCCTCAATGAATTCTCATTGCGAGTATAGTTTTTAAACCAACAAAGAATCTTTTCATACAAAAATTTTTTTGTCACTTAAGCAAACCCAATAAAAATAAACCGAATTATTTAAACCTCGGGTCGTCTCTCAAGGAATTGCAGGGAAGTATGTTACTATTGGTTATGAGATAGTATCTTTTTGGGTTTTTGAGATAAGGAACAAGGAAATAAAATGGCAAGGAAGTAAATTAATAACTAGGAAAGCTCTTGGCAAGGTATGAGAACTAGATGTCCTATCCTTGTTATCCTTATCAGTTGTGATGAGAATTTTCCATTGCTCCCACTTAGTTAACCTCTAACTATGAAGGAAAGTCAAGTGGATGAATTAATTTGATTCCTCAAGTTCTAGTCAACTCCTAAGGAAAGACTAGCTTTAGAGGGATTCAAATCAACTAGCAACTTTCAATTATCAATCAACAAAAGAGTTTGATAACTCAAGAGTCTCCAATTACTCTACCAAAGCCAAGAGGAGAAAAATCTAATTTAAAACCCTACCAAACATTTTATCAAACACTTGGAAGGCACAACATAAAAGCATAGAAAAGCAATAAGAGATAATAAAATCCAAACAACCAATTGCAAGTATCAATGATAACAAATAATGGAAGAAGCAATAAACATGAAATACCTCAAATTGCATTAAATATAAAATCAAATCTAACATGAGAATTCATAAACTAAATTGGCAACATAAAGTAATCAACAAGGGAAATAAATAAACTAAAATGCTAGAACAAACAAGAGTAGAAGAGAAACAAAATTGAAATAGAGTAGAAATCTAAAATTAAAAATAGCTAAACCTAAGAACTTTAAAACCTAGAGAGCCTCTCTCTCTAGAAAACTACATCTAAAACCTAAAATTATGTGAATGAAAGTTGTATGATTGAATCAATGATTCCCCCATTTTGTAGCTTCTAATCTACTTTTTCTGGGCTGAGAACTGGGTCAAAAGCCAACCCAAAATCCCCTGTAGCGTCTTCTGCAATTTCTGCACGTGGCGTATGTCACACGTACGCGTCGGTCAAGCGTACGCGTCGATGGTTGATGGACACGTGGAGAAGTGTCGGTAAAGATTTTTCTCAATGAAATTGCGTTGCAAGTATATCTCTACCAACAACAAGCCTCGAGTATCAAATTTAGAAGAGGGATTTGGTTGTCATAAGTTCAACCCCAATAGAAATTACCGAAGTATTCAAACCTCGGGTCGTCTTACAAGGAATGGGCAAACATGTGCTTCAACATTGGTTAGAATTCCAGGGTTGTGAGTCATGAGCAAGAATATAAACTAGGAATCTTAACAAACAAGTAATCTTAAATTGTAAGAAACTAATTCAAATAACTAAGCAAGATATGAGCAATTCCAAATTAACAAGTAGCATCCAATATAATTCTATTCTAAACTACGCAAATGACTAATACTAAGGCAAGTAATTAAGAATTTGGGTTTTCAAATAGAAATGATGAAAGCAACTCTTGGCTAGGCATGGGAATTGGGGTCACCATCCTTGTCTAATAACCATATCTCGACAATTATGAGGAACCAAACTCATTAAGTCTACTTCTATACTTGAAGTACGTCAAATGGTTTTGTCAACATCAACCCATAAGTTCTAACCTCACTACTAATTGACTTAATAGAAGGTTAGCGTCAATGGTTATCAAATTGACCACTAAGGGCTCCCAAATCATCAAATCCATTAGACCCAATTACTCAAGTTTACCCAATTCCCTTAGCCTAGGCCAAGAGTGAAAAGAACTACTCCATAATCAAGGTAAACAATTCATCAAACACTTGGTAAGCATTAATAAAAGACATGTTCAAATTGTAATAAAATTGAAATTAACAAGTACCCACTAACAATTATCAACATACAATCATCCAAACAACACAATTAATCGTAGAAATCATCAATGCAACATCAACAAGTCAAGATTCACAACATTCATGAAATGGGTATAAAATGACAATTGACAAGAATTCATAAAACTAACACAAGATCTAAGCAAAATTATACTAAGGAATTCAAATTGAACAATTAAAACTAGTAATTAACAAGATCCAATTCACAATTCAATAAGGGAAGATCAAATTAAAACTAGATCAAGAGAGGAACAAGGGTTTCTCTCTCTAGAAGAACAAAGAACCAAAAACTAGCTAAAAATGTGTCTTAGTATAAAATGATTGATCCCCCCTTTCTCCCTAGCATCCTTGGGTTTTTTCCATGCAAAAACAGCTTGAATTTGGGCCTGATGAGCCTTAGAAATCGCCAGGAACGATTTTTTTTAATGAGGTCACGTGTAGCTTCCCGCGCGTGCGCGCCGTGCGTGCGTGCGCGCTGATTGCTTTTGTGATCCACGTGTGCGCGCCAAGTGCGCGTGCGCGTCGATAGGAATCTTCTGATCTGTGCAGATGCGTCCATCTTTGCGCACTGCTTCCAGCCATCCTCATCCACGCGTGCGCGTGGAGTGCGCGTGCGCGCCAATGCTGCTTTTCCCAAAATTCAAATCTTCATGTTCCTCCCTTTTGTGCATGCTTTCTTTCTCTCTTCTAGGCCATTCCTACCCTATAATTCCTGAAATCACTCAACAAATACATCACGGTATCGAATGAAAATATAAGAGGATTAAAATATGGCAATTTTAAGACCAAACAAGCATGCTTTTCATTATGGAGTAATATTAGGAGGTGAACACAAAACCATGCATTTCTTGTGAATAAATGTGAGAAATATTGACAAAACTCTCCAAATTCTACACAATATAAACTACAAAATTGGGGTTTATCAAATCTCCCCACACTTAAACCAAGCATGTCCTCATGCTTAGAATAAAAAGACCAAAGATCATGGTGAGAAAGGGTTTATGAAATGCAAACTACCTAAGTGGATGCATGCAACTAATGTAAAATCATCTACCTAATTGGTCAAGGGCAAATCTATCCTCCAAGCACACATGTGAACATATGGGGCGGAAATAGTATGTAGCTCATGAATCCTACCAAATTAAACATCACTAAGGAGTGCATATAACTTGCTAAATGAACGCTTGTGAAAGCCGGAAACAAAGAATTGAGCATCGAACCCTTACCGGAAGTGTATCCGCTCCATTCGCTCAAGTGTATAGGGTTCGTCACTCAATCTTCTCCTAATCATGCTTTCCAAGATTTGTCTTTCATCTAACAATCAACAATTACTTAATGCATGCTTACAAATATCATAAGGTCTTATTAATGGGGCTAGGGTGAAGGTAAGGATGTATATGGCCAAGTGAGCTTAGAATTCGAGTCCCCGATTAACCTAGAATCCCACTAGACACATAGAACAACCTATACAACTACAATACATTACCTAGCTACCCTTGAGTTCCACTTTTTTTCATACTCATGCATTCTTTTCAATTCACACCCATATGCATTATTTTCTTCATTATTTTGTCTTGGGGTTTCTTTGTCCCCTTTTATTGCTTTGTTTGTTAGTTTTTTTTTTTTGTATATATCCCCTTTTTTTGGGGTCTTGTGTACAAAAGTTTCAATGCATACAGTTCAATCATTCAATACATGAGCATGTTTCCAAATCCTAGAATTTCGATTACATTACAATTATACACCTATATATCTACCCAAATTTCCCAAGTATACCCTCATAATTGAATGATACACATATAACTTACCTAAGCTAATCAAGGATCCAAATTTAGGGACATTCATGGTTTTTTGCTTAGGGTTGTTGATGTGCTCTATTTAAGAACAAAAAGGGTTTATTATGGGCTCAAAATCAGTTAGCAATGGTAGATAAAAGGGTTAAGGCCATTTGGAAAAAGTGACTATTAAAATGATGGCCTCAATCATGTAAATGCATTCATACACAAAGTAATGGACATATAGAATCAGACAAAGCAAGGATCACAATCATAGAGAGAGAGATATGCACACAAGAATGGAAAATAATGGTTAGAAGATGTAACCATGCAATAGGCTCAAAACTTACATGCTTGTGTTCTTAGCTCAATCACTATGTTCCAAAATACATTCTTAAAGCAAGTTTACTGCAGAAAATTTTCAAAAATTGGTAGGGTACCCCAAAACACAGTTTCTTGGGAAAGAAGTTATTGTTTTGACCAAGCAACTCTATAGAAACTAACTATCATGCAAGGAGTATTTACAAGCAAAACTAACTACACATGCAATGTACTAACTATGTACTAACTACTAAGCAAAAGATAAATCCATGGGTATTGAAAGGAAGAGATTGTTACCCATGGAGATCGGTCGAACGACCTCCCCACAATTAGAAATTAGCACGGTCCTCCGTGCTACGAACAATGCGCAAAGGGCAGTCGGGACCAGAACCGTCACTATCCTCTCCTTCAGAGCTCCTATCACTTGGGTTTGAGGTGGATGTGAATATTTCGGGTTCCTCCATGCTAGGGGTAACACAACGCAGAAGCTTCTTGATGTAAGTGTATCGGCGTTGATTGCGCCGCTCATATCTATCAAGCTTCCGGTGTAGATCTTCTATCATTTGATGTGTGGATCTTTGCCATGGTGGTGATGATGAAGTAGAAGGAATAGAAGATGGGAGGGCTATATCAAGGCTCGGGTTGTTCATGGGAAGATGTAAGTATTTTCCGCTTGGGACCACATCGCCCTTAGCTGGAACTATAATCTTCCTGTCCTTTGCTTCCCAAGGAACGCTCGCAGTAGCAACTAAATTAGATACCAATGCTAGAAATGGCAAATTACCCCGGGCGTGAACTTGACTCATCGCTTGCTTGACAAGAAACGGAATGTTCACCGGCCTTTCCGTGAGAATACACCAAACAAGCAAGGCGAGGTCTGCCGTAAAGGACGACTTGTGGGTGCTAGGTAGCACATAGTGAGATAGGATCTGGGCCCAAGCTCTAGCTTCTACAGTGAGGAAGCAAGCGTCAATGCTCTTGGGCCTCATCCGGAGTCGACCCTGGGTCCAAAATGTCTCCGGCTCAGCAATGACTCGGAGGATCGAGTCCCAATCAAATCTAAACTTCTCTCACTGACGTAATACTTCTTGGTAGCCATCCATGTCATTCGGTACTGGTAGGACATTAAGCACTTGCTGAATAGCCTCTTCTGAAACTAGGACTTACTTCCGGCGCATGTACACCGATTGAAGAGAGAAAAGATGGTAGTTAGTGTAGAATTCTTCCACCCAAGAGAGGTTGATTTCCCTTGGTTTTCTCAAAAGAAACTCCCATCCTCGCTGTTCAATGCAGGGTAGAATATAAGGAGCAACCTTGTCCGACGGAGCAAGTAGATGCTCAGGATGATAGTTCCTGACAACCATGGAGGGGAACACGAGTTCACAGAAGCGGTTGGGGAACCTTAAAGAATCTTTTGCCGGTTTGCTCTTTTCTTTCTCATCAATAGGAGCGGGTATCTTAGCCTTTTTGGGGAGCCCTCTTTGCGGCCGGTTTCCTTGGAGCTTTCTCCTTGCCTTTCGTGGTGGCCATCCTGGGAAGGGAAGGGAAATAAGAAAACATTAAACCCAAAGAATCATCTTAACCAAAATATGCAAGTGAAAGGTAGTGCTCAAAGGAAACATTGCAATAACATAATCATAAAGACATGGGTCACAACACTTGGCATGTGATGCAAGAGGAAGTGAAGCATGCAAAGTGGCATGAGAAGTATAGTCTCAAGCATCCATAACAAAGAGCAAGTCATGTTCAATGAGTATCTAGTCACCAAGCAAAGTGGACTCAATGCGTATAGAAGACAACAAGTGAATGAGAGAAAGCATCCAAATTCAAAGCACATTATTAAAAGAAACCGAAATGGCATTAATGCATATCCTCGAACACTTGGCGTGCAATTGTCAAGCAATGAGCAATTATGAGATACTCAATCAATTTAACACCCAAAATGAAACATCAATCATCACATATACATCACATATTGGCAAAGATAAGGAAAAAATGACAAAAGATCTATTAAAGCAATTTAAGCTCAAATTCAACATCCATGGAAAAATAAGGAAAAAGGAAAAGTAAGTAAGCAAAAGTGAGTAATATAATCATGCAATTAAAAGAAAAACTAAGTAAAGCAATAAAAAGAGTCTAACTAGGGGAAATGATGCAAAGAAAATGAAAGAAAAGAAATGGAAGAAGTAGAACCTTGAGAAGTGTAAAAGAACAAAGTTGAATTTTCTTTTGTGAAGATGAGAAGAAATAGGGGAGGTGTAGTGCCACTGGAAGAGGTGGTTGTCGCTGGTGAGTGGCCGGAGACGGTGGTGGTGGGTTGTGGAAGGAGAAGAAGAGGAGGGGTGTGATGGAGAAAGAAGGAAAAAAAATTAAGGAAAGAAGGGGGTGAGAAAGGCAGGGTGCGCAGCTTTAAAACTGATTTGCGCAACCGGCGCGTGCGCGCACAGTGCACTGACGCGTCAGTGAGGGTTTTAGCAAGGGACGCGGACGTGTCAATGGCGCGAACACGCGAGGCCAGTTGTGCCCCTGGCACAGAACTGGCAGAAAATTGGCATAAGTCTCTGGATTTTGTACCAGAGTTGGTGAGTGGCGCAGACGCGCGGACGCGCACAGTGCGCAGACGCGTGCTTGAGAGAATTCACGACCGGTGCGGACACGCACAATGCGTGGACGCATCAGTTTTGGCACAAGATTGGCCCAAATGTGGCACAACTCTCGGGAATTTGTACCAGAGAGTTCAGATATCGCTATCGGCACACGCGCGCACAGTGTGCTTACGCGTCGATGGGTGATTTGCAATGGGGCGCGCAGGCAGCAAGTACGTGGACGCGTCAGTGCCTGGCGTGAGTTGGGCACGAAGTGGGCATAACTCTCGGGTATTTGGCCCAAGAGTTGGAATTACACCACCAGCGCGTGCGCACATAGTGCACTATCCAAAGCATAGCATTCTCCCTACTTCAACAATTCATCCATACCAAAATGATGAAAACCATATGAACATCCTATCTATTCACAAGAAGGATAAAACTAGCATTCCTATGCAATCAATCAATCGTCAAGAAATCACAAAATTCACAAAAATTTAATGTTACAAACAAGATGGTATGAAAAAGGAAGATCTTACCACGGTGGGGTGCCTCCCACCAAGCACTTTTCTTTAACGTCCTTAAGTTGGACGGTCCTTTTCTTAAGCTTCCTCTCTCCTTGGTGCATCCTCCAATAGGTATACCTCTAGCTCCTTTGGGGGCTTGTAGCCATGATACTTCTTCACTCTATGTCCATTCACTTTGAAAGTTGCTTCACTCTTGGGATCAAACAACTCCATCACTCCATAGGGCTTTATCTCCTTCACCTTGAAAGGTCCTTCCCATCTAAAGCGGAGCTTGCCAGGCATGAATCGAAGTCTTAAGTTGTAGAGGAGGACCTCATCACCTTCTTGAAAGTCCTTCTTCTGAATGTGATAGTCATGAAATGCTTTAGTCTTCTCCTTGTAGATCCGGGCATTCTCATATGAGTCGTTCCTCAAACACTCAAGCTCCTCTAATTATAACTTCCTAGCTTCACCTGCCTTGGCTAAATCCATGTTGCACTGCTTTACCGCCCAATTGGCTCGATGCTCAATCTCCACTGGAAGGTGCCATGCCTTACCATAGACGATCCGGAAGGGGCTCATCCCTATCAGAGTCTTGTAGGCTGTTCTATACGCCCATAGTGCATCTCCTAACCGGAGGCTCCAATCCTTTCTTTGCGGATTGACCACTTTCTCCAAAATCCTCTTAATTTCCCGGTTAGACACTCCCGCTTGTCCATTTGTTTGCGGATGATAAGTAGTAGCAACCTTATGCGACACTCCATAGCGCTTAAGGAATGCCTCTACCTTCCTGTTACAAAAGTGGGATCCTTGGTCGCTCACGATTGCTCGTGGCGACCCATAACGGCACACAATGTTATTCCTTATAAAAGAAACAATGGTATTGGCATCGTCAAGGCGGGTAGGTATGGCCTCTACCCACTTTGACACGTAGTCAACCGCTAACAGAATATACAAATACCTAATAGAGTTGGGAAACGGTCCCATAAAGTCAATGCCCCATACATCAAATATCTCATAGAACAACATAGGTTGCTGAGACATTTCATCCCTTTGGGATGTGTTTCCCGATCTCTGACACTGATGGCAAGACACACATAACCGGTTAGCATCCTTGAATAAGGTTGGCCACCAGAATCCACAATCCAACACCATTTTAGCGGTCCTTTGTAGGCCAAAGTGGCCGCCACATTCGGACAAATGGCAAGCTTCAAAAATTGGTTGGATTTCAGACTCCGGGACACATCTTCGAATTACTTAGTCCATGCCTCTCTTCCACAAGTGAGGGTCATCCCAAATATAGTATTTGGAATAAATCCTCAACTTGTCCCTTTGGTTTTTTGAAAAGCTGGGAGGGAAGATTTTCGCAACCAAGTAGTTCGCCATTGGGGCAAACCAAAGAAAGCTATCCGACACAACATGCAAATTATCCAATGGGAATAAGTCATTGATCAGAAATGGATCGAATTTTAAATTCTCAATGCGGCTTAAATGATCCGCAACCAGGTTTTGAGATCCACTCTGGTCCCTAATCTCAATGTCGAATTCTTGCAAAAGCAAGATCCAACGTATGAGTCTAGGCTTTGACTCATTCTTTATCAATAAGTACTTTAAAATTGCATGATCCGTGTATACCACTATCTTTGATCCTAACAAATAAGATCTAAATTCTTCTAAAGCATGAACAATAGCTAAGAGTTCTTTTTCAGTAGTGGTATAGTTGGATTGTGCTGCATCCAGTGTTTTAGAAGAGTAAGCAATGACATAAGGGAGTTTACCATCGCGTTGTGCAAGCGTGGCACCTACAGCATGGTTTGACGCATCGCACATTATCTCAAATGGCAATGTCCAGTTGGGGCCTCGCACAATCGGTGCCGTGGTAAGAACTCTCCTTAGCTCTTCAAAAGCTTTCACACATTCACTATCAAACTCAAAATCCACATCTTTTTGGAGTAGGCGTGACAATGGCAAAGCAATCTTGCTGATCCTTGATAAAGCGCCTATAGAATCCTGCCAAACGGTCTAACATTTGATCGATGAAGGGCAAGGGGTAATGGTCCTTCCGTGTAGCGGCGTTCAATCTTTTGTAATCAATACACACTCGCCACGCGTTTTGTACCCTTTTAGTGACCATTTCACGGTCGTCCTTCTTGACCGTTGTGATGCCCGACTTCTTGGGATCAACCTGGACTGGGCTTACCCACTCACTGTCGGAGATTGGGTATATGATACCCGCATCCAGTAATCTGGTGACCTCTTTCTTCACTACATCGAGGATGGTTGGGTTGAGCCTTGACTGGGATGCTGTCAAGCAAGCCATTTTGACGTGTCGGATTTTCTGTTGGTAAAGAAATTCACAAATATATGATCGGGTTATAAGTATAGCTTCTAAACCAATAGAAAATCCTTTCGTACAAACATTTGGTTGTCACAAGTAACAAAACCCCTTTGAAATTGATAACCGAAGTATTTGAACCTTGGGTCGTCTTCTCAAAGAATTACAGGGAAGTATGATTTATTATTGGTTATGGAAAACAGTATTTTTGGGTTTTTGAAAAAGGTTTGAATGAGAAAAATAGGTTGCGTGGACTAATAAATCAATAGCTAATAAAATTCTAGGCAAGGTATGAGAATTTGGAAGTCCTATCCTAGTTATCCTTATCGGTGGTGATAAGAATTGAGCTTTAATCCCACTTAGTTAACCTTTACTAAAGCAAAGAAAAGTCAAGTGGACTAATTAGTTTGATCTTCATGTCCTAGCCAATTCCTAAGAAAGGTCTAGAGTTATTGGAATTCAATTCAATAAGCAAAAATAACAATTATCAATCACGATGAGTTTGATAACTCAAGAGTCTCCAATCAATCAATGAAAGCCAAGATTATAAAGAACTAAATAAAAATCATAAATCTGAAACACCTCAATTGCATTAATAAAAGAAAATCAATCTGAACATAAAGAATTCATAAGCCAATTTGGCAACATAAGTCAGATAAGAATAAAAGCATTAGAATAAATAAAAATACAAAGGGAATATTGAACCTGATAAAGAGTTGAAATCCTAAATCCTTTAAGAGGAATCCTAATCCTAAAACCTAAGAGAGAGGAGAGAACCTCTCTCTCTAAAAACTACATCTAAATTATCAAAAATGAATAATGGAAGACCCCCCTAAGAATGGATGCATTCCCCCACTTTATAGCCTCTAATCTGTGTTTTCTGGACTTGGATCTGGGCCAAAAGGGTTTCAGAAATCGCTGGGGGCATTTTCTGCAGTTTCTGCACGTGGCGTCTGTCACGCGTGCGCGTGGGTCATACGTTCGCGTCATCTGGAGTTTTTCCTGGTCACGCATATGCATCAGTTACACGTCCGCGTCGTATGTGTTTCGCTCAAGTCATGCGTCCGCGTCGTCCATGCGTTCGCGTCGCTTGCGTTTTACGCCAGGCACGCGGTCGCGTCGTCCATGCATTCGCGCTGCTTCCTTCTCTTCAAAACTCCATTTTTATGCTTTCCTTCCATTTTTGTATGTTTCCTTTCTGTCCTCTAAGCCATTTCTGCCCTATGAGACCTAAAAATACTTAACACACAAATCACGGCATCGAATGGTAATAAAGGATAAATAAATTTTAATATTAATAAAGCATAGGAAACATGTTTTTATAAATCTCATAAAATGAGGAAAGAATGGTGAAACCATGCAATTTATATGAATAAGTGGGTGAAGACTTGATAAAAATCACTCAATTGAGTACAAGATAAATCATGAAATAGTGGTTTATCAAGCCTCCTTTGCGGTTGCCTAATCGGCCTAGCTCCATCTTGGAGAAATATCCTATGCATGCACTTGCGGGGGGTCAATTCCCACAATATCCGGTAGGCTCCATCCTATTGCTTTCTTGTACTTTCTTAGAACATCTAGGAGCCTTCCTTCTTCTTCACTTGAAAGCTCACTAGCAATAATGACCGAAAACCTTTGGTTGTCCTCTAAGAAAGCATACTTCAAATGAGATGGAAGGGGCTTCAGGTCACTCTTTGCCTCAAGCTGAGGTTCCTTTTCATCAAGCTCATGGTGTTCATTCTTGACAACTTCCTCATGTTCATCCTCTTGGTCATCTGTCTCCTTAACAATAGGGTAGCACAACTTGTTGTGGTCATCTTCTTGCACTTCCGCTACCACTTCATCAATTACATCACATCGGAGCACGGAATGCTCTTCGGGAGGGTGTTTCATGGCTTCTTCCAAATTGAACTTGATAGTCTTATCTCCAACCTCAAAGGAATATGTGCCGGTGAAGGCATCTAACTTAAATTTAGAGGTCTTGAGGAAGGGTCTACCAAGTAGAACGGAGGATGAGCTTCTATTTTCTGTTGGAGGCATTTCAATGATGTAAAAGTCAACCGGAAAAACCAAATCCTTGATCGCCACAAGTACATCTTCCGCTATTCCCATCACTGTGATCACACTTTTATCGGCTAAGGCAAACCTCACCGCCGACTTCTTTAATGGAGCTAAATTCAACCGCATATAGATAGAAAGTGCCATGATGCTTACACAAGCTCCTAAGTCACACATACAATCATGAAAAGTGCGTCCGCCAATACAACAAGACACTAAACAAGGTCCAGGGTCACCATATTTCTTTGGAATAGGTTCCATTAAGGAAGAAATTGAACTACCCAAGGATAATGTCTCCAGTTCTCCTATCCTATCTTTGTGTGTACACAAGTCTTTCAAAAATTTTGCATACTTTGGAATTTATTGAATAGCATCAAGAAGGGGTATGGTTACCTCAACCTTCTTGAACACTTGAAGCATGTTCAAATCAAATTTCGGTGTTTTCTTTGCCTTCTTCACCATGGAAGGGAATGGAATAGGAATGGACTCATCCACTATAGCTTTTCTCTTGGGTTCCTTGAGATTTACTCCTTCTTCCTCATGCCTTTTGTCTACCACCTCTTCTCGATGTGGAGCTTCAACAACCACTTCTTCCTCATGAATGTCTCCCATGACCCTTGGAGGTATCTCCTCCAATGTAGTCCCCGACCGTAGAGTGATCGCGTTGAGACTGCCCTTTGGGTTTGGTTGGGGTTGGGATGGAAGGTTAGAAGAGCTTGAGGGTTGGTTGGTGTTGTTGTTGGGAGTTGACGGTTGGTTTGACATGGTCATCTTTGAAAGCATGTTGGTGAGGTTAGCCAATTGAGCACCCAAGGCATCAAATTGAGCCTTGTTACTCTCATCTCGTTTTTCCATGGCGACTCTAAGCTCATCAACTTGATTGTTGGAAGATGGAGGAGTTTGGTTGGATTGTTGTCTATGGTGTGGTGCTTGGTACTTGGTGTAGTTATTTTTGTTTTGGTTGGAGTGATTTTGGTTGGCTTGGTAGTTGGTGTTGTTATGGTGGTATTAGGATGAAGATTGGTTGTTGTTGTGGTGAGAAGAAGAGTTATTACATCTTTGGTTTTGATTGCTTCCTTGTGCATTATCTTTCCACGCTTGATGTTGATTACCACCTTGATGGTAATTGTTTTGGCTTTGAGAAGGATAAAGTGGACGATTGTTGTAGTTCACATTTGCTACTACAAGAGCATGTTCCTCTTAAATTCGATGGCATTGATCGGTGTAATGTGTGGTGCTAGAGCACAAATCACAAATCCTAGGAGGGCCTTCAAGTTGAGCAACCGGAGGTGGGGCTTGGATGTCTTGGATGGAATAGTATTCCTTTTGATCCTTTTGTATTTGGGTAAGGATGGTAGTCATATCTCCAAGTGCTTTGGTTAGACTTGATTCGGAAGGGGATGGTTCTACCACACCCTTGAGAGGATTACTTCTCACCCTTGTATGTTGTGTAGCTTCGGCAACATCCTTTATCAAATTCCAAGCTTCTCCCTCCGTCTTGTTTTTCGAAAGGGAACCACCACTAGAAGCGGTGAGTAATCTTCTATCTTCCACACAAAGACCTCCGGTGAAGTAGCTAATGAGCAAGTGATTGTTCATTCCATGGTGTGGACAAGATTCCAATAGCCTCTTGAACTGAGACCAATACTCATACAAACTCTCTTGGTCTCTTTGCATTATGCCCGAAATCTCCTTCCGGATGTAGTCGGTCTTTTCCAGTGGGAAGAATTTATCTAGAAACTCTCTTCTCAAAAAATCCCAATTAGTCACAATCTCATCCGGTAGCGAATAAAACCATGTCTTTGCTTTCCCTTCAAGAGAGAAAGGGAAGGCAAAAACCATGATAGCTACCTCATCGGCCCCATGCCTTCGAGCCGTAGAACAAGCAACTTGAAAATCTCTTAGATGTCGGATGGGGTCTTGACCCGGCAATCCATGATATTTAGGAAGTAGATGTATCAAGCTACTCTTCAATTCAAAGTTTAGATCAAGGTTAGGATACCTTGCTTGCAACGGTTGAAGTATGATATCCAGAGCTCCTTGCTCATGCAAAGTGATCCGTCGTGGCTCCACCATGTGTGGCTCACCTGTAGGATGTAAAGATGTATTATTAGTGCCATAAGAAGAATAGCAAGTAGCGGACTCCAAGTCACTCTCGGTACCGCCTAGTGATTCGGTATGTTCCTCAAGAAAGGCCGAAGTACTAGCCGTATAATCCAACCGCCGTCTAGCTTGCCGAGTATGTAACAAAGTTCTTTCAATCTCGGGATCAAAATCGGCTAAGCTAGAATTCGGTTGAGACCGAGTCATCAAACTTGAGAGTCATAGCACAAATATAAAAGAAATCTAAACTATAGCTAAGTATTGAAAGCAATTAAACTATCTACAATATTCACATATTCACATAACTAATATCAAGGTATATGTTGCAACCATTCCCCGGCAACGGCGCCAAAAATTTGATGGACTCGTGAAGAAGTGTCGGTAAAGATTTTTCTCAATGAAATTGCGTTGCAAGTATAGCTCTACCAACAACAAGCCTCGAGTATCAAATTTAGAAGAGGGATTTGGTTGTCACAAGTTCAACCCCAATAGAAATAATCGAAGTATTCAAACCTCGGATCGTCTCACAAGGAATGGGTAAACATGTGCTTCAACATTGGTTAGAATTCCGAGGTTGTGAGTCATGAGCAAGAATGTAAACTAGGAATCTTAACAAACAAGTAATCTTAAATTGCAAGAAACTAATTCAAATAACTAAGTAAGATATGAGCAATTCCAAATCAACAAGTAGCATCCAATATAATTCTATTCTAAACTACGCAAATGACTAATACTAAGGCAAGTAATTAAGAATTTGGGTTTTCAAATAGAAATGATGAAAGCAACTCTTGGCTAGGCATGGGAATTGGGGTCACCATCCTTGTCTAATAACCATATCTCGACAATTATGAGGAACCAAACTCATTAAGTCTACTTCTATACTTGAAGTACGTCAAATGGTTTGGTCAACATCAACCCATAAGTTCTAACCTCACTACTAATTGACTTAATAGAAGGTTAGCGTCAATGGTTATCAAATTGACCACTAAGGGCTCTCAAATCATCAAATCTATTAGACCCAATGACTCAAGTTTACCCAATTCCCTTAGCCTAGGCCAAAAGTGAAAAGAACTACTCCATAATCAAGGTAAACAATTCATCAAACACTTGGTAAGCATTAATAAAAGACATGTTCAAATTGCAATTAAATTGAAATTAACAAGTACCCACTGACAATTATCAACATACAATCATCCAAATAACATAATTAATCATAGAAATCATCAATGCAACATCAACAAGTCAAGATTCACAACATTCATGAAATGGGTATAAAATGACAATTGACAAGAATTCATAAAACTAACACAAGATCTAAGCAAAATTATACTAAGGAATTCAAATTGAACAATTAAAACTAGTAATTAACAAGATCCAATTCACAATTCAACAAGGGAAGATCAAATTAAAACTAGATCTAGAGAGGAACAAGGGTTTCTCTCTCTAAAAGAACAAAGAACCAAAAGCTAGCTAAAAATGTGTCTTAGTGTAAAATGATTGATCCTCCCTTCCCCTAGCATCCTTGGGTCTTTTTCATGCAGAAACAGCTTGAATTTGGGCCTGATGAGCCTTAGAAATCGCCAGGCACGATTTCCTTTAATGAGGTCACGTGCAGCTTCCCGCGTGTGCGCGCCATGCGTGAGTGCGTGCCGATTGCTTTTGTGATCCACGCGTGTGCGCCAAGTGCGCGTGTGCATCGATAGGAATCTTCTGATCCACGCGGATGCGTCCATCCTTGCGCGCCGCTTCCAGCCATCCTCATCCACACGTGCGTGTGGAGTGCGCGTGCGCGCCAATGCTGCTTATCCCAAAATTTAAATCTTCATGTTCCTCCCTTTTGTGCATGATTTCTTTATCTCTTCTAGGCTATTCCTACCCTATAATTCCTGAAATCACTCAACAAATACATCACAGCATCGAATGACAATAGAAGAGGATTAAAATATGGCAATTTTAAGACAAAACAAGCATGTTTTTCATCATGGAGTAATATTAGGAGGTGAACACAAAACCATCCATTTCTTGTGAATAAGTGTGAGAAATATTGACAAAACCCCCCAAATTCGACACAATATAAACCACAAAATTGGGGTTTATCAATGGTCCTCTTCGCGTGTCACGCGTACGCGATAGGTACGCGCACACGTCGATGTACGACTTCGCTTGTCACACGTACGCGTCAGTTATGTGTACGCATCGCAATGGAATGCACCAAGTCACGCGCATACGTGAGCCATGCATGTGCGTCGATCTTCGCTGGTCATCTCCTTTGTTTCTTGTGTTCCTTCCATTTTTACAAGCTTCCTCTCCATCCTCTAAGCCATTCCTGCCCTATATAGCCTGAAAATACTTAACACACGGATCACGACATCGAATGGTATAAAGAGGAATTAAAAATGCACACTTTAAAGGCATAGGAAGCACGTTTTCAATTATAGAAAAAAATTGGGAATGATTTGTAAAACCATGCAAATTATATGAATAAGTGTGCAAAGAATTGATAAAAACCACTCAATTTAGCACAAGATAAACCGTAAAATAGTGGTTTATCAATCTCCCCACACTTAAACATTAGCATGTCCTCATGCTAAGCTCAAGGAGACCAAAAGAATGAATGGGAAAAGTAAGACTCATGAAATGCAACCTATATATATGAATGCAACTATATGCTAAGATGTTTCTATCTACTTGGTTAAAAGTAAACAAGTTCTCCAAGACAAACATAAATCAGATTCCACTAATTCAAATCACACAATAAAAGATAAGTAAACTTGTAAGAAGATAGCTCATGAAAGCAGGGAACATAGAATCAAGTATTGAACCCTAACTGGAAGTGTTTATGCACTCTAATCGCTCAAGTGTCTAGGGTTAATCCATTTTACTCTTCTCTAGTCATGCTTTCTAAAACTTTATTCTTTATCTAACCAATCAACAAATATTTAATGTACAAATGCAAACATCATGAGGTCTTTTCAAGGTTGTAATGGGGCTAAGGTAAGGGTGAGGATATATGTATGGCCAAGTGAGCTATAATCTGAATCTTTGACTAACCCAAGTTTTCACCTAACACACACACACTCTATATAACTCTAAAATCATGCCTAGCTACCCAAAAATCCCACTTTTGTATCACATACTCATGTATCAATTTTTAATTCCATCACATATGCATTGACCTTTTATTGAACTTAGCATTTGGATGGTTTTACCCCCTATTCATTTATTTTTTTTTTTCTTTCTTTTTTTTTTCTAACAAGAATGAAAATATAACATATCAATGCCATATGGTTTTTCTGGTTTCACAAGAGTAAGCACCCAAATTCCCAATATTTGTCAGTAAAAACATAACACATTCCCATTAATCCAAGTTCCCACAATTCCCCACCCTTAGTTAACACACACTATCTTAAGCTAACTAATGATTCAAATCAGGTAATTAATTGTTTTTTCGCTTAAGGCTAGTGATGTGGTAAAATACAGAACAAATGGAGATTAAAAGGCTCAAAGTGGCAAACAAAGGTAATTGAAACGGTAGGCTATTTGGGATAAGTGAGCTAATAACAAATGATGACCTCAATCATATATATGCATGCAAATACACTAAACAATGGACATATAGAGTGAAACAAACTATAGATTACAATTATAGAGAAGAGAACATACAAGAATAAAATATTATGGTTAAATAATGTAACCATATAATTAAGCTCAAAATCTCAAAGGTTGTGTGTTCTTAGCTATAAACCATGTTCCAAATTATAATCTTCAAACAAGTTTAAAAAAAAAGTTTTAATTTAACTTAGTGAAATACTATAAAAAGAGTCTTGAAAATGAACTTATCACTCCAACCAAGTAGTGGTAGAAGAACATGCACAAAATCAAACAAACACGCAGTCAAACATACAAATGCAACAACTAACCCACGAAAGTCGGTATCGACCTCTCCACACTTAAAGATTGCACCGTCCTCGGTGCATGCTAAGATGTGCAAGTGGACGGGTGACTCCAACTGATGTTTTTCTCCAAAGATTGTGCAGATGGACTTGTCTGTCGCCCCATTGAAACGTCTTCCGGTTCCCTTCCTGGTGGCCATCCTGAAAGAAGAGAAAAGGCAAGAAAAGTAACCCAGGAACAAAGATAGAAAACAAATAAAATATGGGTGGGTTAATGGCAAATAACGAGAGTCTCAAGTACATGGTAGCTACAACATGCAAGTGAGAAAACAGTAGAAGCAAATAGCATATCAATAGTGCAAAAATTGCAACAAAGGGGGAAGAGAGAGTGGGTCATGAAAGACAATATAGATTCATGTCAATGCAAAAAAAACATAGGTATCACAAAAGATTGGCATTGACAGATAAATAATATCACCCAACAGTGTAAAACAAGTCACTAAGCACCAACATGATACTAGAAAAGATATAATAGTTGAATAAGAATATTTAACACCACGGAGAAAATAATAAACGTAGAAAAGAAAATAAAAACATGAACAAAATTAAAATGCAAGGAAGAAAAAATATGCAAATGCAGTAAGTAAAAGAAATGGAAGAGAATAAGGATGAAAAGTTAAAGAAATGAAGAAAAAGAAAGTGAGAAAGGAGGAAGAAAGAAGGAGAAAGGACAGAAGAAAGGAGAAGGGAATGAGAAACGAGACGCGATGCGCGCGGATGCATCATGCGTAAGCGTGAAAATTGAATTAGCCATACGACGCGGACGCATTGCCCATGCGTACGCGCGGGTTGTCGAAAATGAACACTGACGCGCGAGCGTCGGTCACGCGTACGCGTGAGAACCCGCGCAGCTCCAGCACCATGGCATCACAACTCTATGTTCAAGCACGCTTTCACGCCGATTGGCATGCCCACGCATACGCGTCAAGGACACTTACGCGTGGCTTGGAAAAAACGCAGGGGAAGCATACGCGTGCGGCACGCGTACGCGTGGGTTGGCTTGTGCGCCAGCCACCCCTCCCGCGTCGTTCCAGCACAACTCTCTGTTCGTTTTCTCTTTGTTGCACAGTCACACGGACGCGTGCACGTTGTAGACGCTTGCTCGTCGATTCCCTTTTTTTATGCAAAATAAAAGTAAATATGCAGAACTGGAAATTAAAATTGACAAAAATAAATTAAAACTAATAAAAGGAAAGATCATACCTTGGTGGGTAGTCTCCCACCTAGCACTTTTATTTATTGTCCTTAAGTTGGACATTTTGTGAGCTCCGTGTCATGGTGACTTGTGCTTGAACTCTTTTTAAAACTTCCACCAATGCTTGGACTTCCGATAAGCTCTAACATCTCCAAGTGAATTAACCAAGCCTTGATAAAGTTCTTCACAAGTTTCGAGCTCCCAAAGTTGATCCTCTTGTATGCTGGGATCCCAAATCTTGTTTCCATACCCGTCTTCAAGTTGATCATCATAATTCCATCCGGGTGGTTTAGCCTTGGAATTCTCATTTAAGCACCCAAACATCCTCCTAGACCTAATCAATTGAGAATTATACCAACCCTTGCAATTAGGCCTTGAGCTTCCAACCATAACGAACCTAGGATGGTGTTGCCAACCACTAACCATCTCTCTTTTACTCTTAAAATAGCAGATAGCTCTAAGTTGTCTATCCGTTTCAAGTAGACCATATTCAAGTGGGAAGGTAGAGTTTAAGGATAAGAATTTTACCCACTTGAATGTTGTGTTGGATGGTAATGGCTTGGGGCAAGGTATCTCCAGTAGCGGTCCTGCCAATGTATGCTTCAATCTCTTGGGCTCCTCTTTGATGATCTCCACCTCTTGACAAGCTTCTGCAACATTAAACTCTTCCTCTAGTTCAATGGGAGACGGTTCAATTATAGGTAAAAACTTATTAATTATTGAACCCATCTCATGATCAACCTCTTCAACGTCTTCAACCATGATATGCCTTGGAGGTTGTACACCCTCCTCAACATCAAATTCAAATGTCTTCGAAGGAGGCTCTATGACTTGAGTTTCCCATGGAGGTTCCGCATCTACTAAGTCCTCAACCACTTCCTCTTCCTTGATAATTTCGGTTTTCTCCACTTGCTCTAGTACAAAATCTAACTCCTCCTTTATAACTTCCACTTCTTGACAACTTTCTTCAATTCTCCCTAATTCTTCAACTACTCCTTCATCTTCAAGGGTCTCTCCTACCTCCACTTTTTGGGACTCCTCTTGCTTCTCTTGAAGTATGTATGCGTGAACCCAATCCATTACGTCCCTAAGACGATCCCTTCTCTCTTGTTCCATGTCAATAGCATAATTGGGATCATGTTGCTCTTGGATTGATGGACATGGGTGAAAAGTAAGTGCACTAGAGCTTGAGGGTTGAGTATTGGGGGGAAAGGATGGATCCACACGGGATATAAGAGCTTGGAGAGTAGAGGTGAGATTAGTGAGAGCAGAGGTAATTGTGGTTTGAAGCTCCTGTTGCCCTTGGCGAATAACACTAAAGGTATTATCTTTGGGAGCTTGCGGTGGATAGGAGGGTTCATTTGTTGGGAGAAAAGGCTCGTAATACGGAGGTGGTTCTTCTTGATAAGGGTATGGAGATGGTGTATATTGAGGTGGTGATTCTGGGTATAGTTCATATGGTTCATATGGTGGTTGGTGTGGTGGATAAGGGTTAGGGTCATATGGGGGTGAATGGTGGAAAGGGGCTTGTGAATATGGTCGTTCAGAGTTATGTTGAGGAGGTGGTTTATAAGCATATGGTGGGGCTTGTTGGTAACTACAAGGGGGTCCACCATATCCATTGTCTTGGAACGCACCTCGGAATGGCTCTTGCTCATAGTAAATTGGTGGAGGTTGGTTGTCACAAAAAGGTCCACCATAACCATTGTCTTGGGGTGCATCGTAGAATGGTTGTCACTCATGGCACATTAGAGGAGGTTGTTGCCGAAAGGGTTGATCAAATTCTTGTGGCTCCTCCCATCTTTGATTGTCCCAATCTTGATGCATGTTCTCATTGTAGCTTCCATTCCCTACAACATAATTTGAACCAAACTCATAGCCAAAGGGGTGAGAATTCATAGTAACAAAAGAAAATAAAAACAAAAACTAATAAGAAACTAATGAGAATAAACTCCTAAAACTAGAAACAACTAACAAAGAAACGAAAAAGCAAATTTATTCACAATATTCACAATAACCAATAATAAGGCACACGTTTGCAATTTTCTGGCAACGGCACCATTTTGATGAATGGAATTTTTGACGATTTAGAATTCCTCAATGGATTCTCGTTGCTAGTATAGTTTCTAAACCAACAAAGAATCCTTTCATACAAAAATTTGTTTGTCACTTAAGCAAACCCAATAAAAATAAACCGAAGTATTTAAACCTCGGGTCGTCTCTCAAGGAATTGCAGGGAAGTATGTTACTATTGGTTATGAGATAGTATCTTTTTGGGTTTTTGAAATAAGGAACAAGGAAATAAAATGGCAAGGAAATAAATTAATAACTAGAAAAGATCTTGGCAAGGTATGAGAACTAGACGTCCTATCCTAGTTATCCTTATCAATTGTGATGAGAATTGTCCATTGCTCCCACTTAGTTAACCTTAACTATGAAGAAAAATCAAGTGGATGAATTAATTTGATTCCTCAAGTCTTAGTCAACTCCTAAGGAAAGACTAGCTTTAGAGGGATTCAAATCAACTAGCAACTTTCAATTATCAATCAACAAAGGAGTTTGATAACTCAACAGTCTCCAATTACTCTACCAAATCCAACAGGAGAAAAATCTAATTTAAAACCCTACCAAGCATTTTATCAAACACTTGGAAGGCACAACATAAAAGCATAGAAAAGCAATAAGAGATAATAAAATCCAAACAACCAATTGCAAGCATCAATGATAACAAATAATGGAAGAAGCAATAAACATGAAATACCTCAAATTGTATTAAATAGAAAATCAAATCTAACATGAGAATTCATAAACTAAATTGGCAATATAAAGTAATCAACAAGGTAAATAGATAAACTAAAATGCTAGAACAAATAAGAGTAGAAGAGAAATTAAATTGAAATAGAGTAGAAATCTAAAATTGAAAATAGTTAAACCTAAGAACCCTAAAACCTAGAGAGAGGAGAGAGCCTCTCTCTAGAAAACTACATCTAAAACCTAAAATTATGTGAATGAAAGTTGTATGAATGAATCAATGATTCCCCATTCTGCAGCTTCTAATCTGTGTTTTTCGGGCCGAGAACTGGGTCAAAAGCAGCCCAAAATCCCCCCTAGTGTCTTCTGCAATTTCTGCACGTGTCGCATGTCACGCGTACGCGTCGGTCACGCATACGCGTCGATGGTCCTCTTCGCGTGTCACGCGTACGCGTCAGGTACGCGCACGCGTCGATATACGACTTCGCTTGTCACGCGTACGCGTCAGTTACGTGTACGCGTCGCTGTGGAATGTGCCAAGTCACGCGCACGCATGAGCCATGCGTGTGCATCGATCTTCGCTAGTCATCTCCTTTGTTTCTTGTGTTTCTTCCATTTTTGCAAGCTTCCTCTCCATCCTCTAAGCCATTCCTGCCCTATATAGCCTGAAAACGCTTAACACACGGATCACGGCATCGAATCATATAAAGAGAAATTAAAAATACATACTTTAAAGGCTTAGGAAGTAAGTTTTCAATTATAGAACAAAATTGGGAAGGATTTGTAAAACCATGCAGATTATATGAATAAGTGTGCAAAGAATTGATAAAAACCACTCAATTTAGCACAAGATAAACCATAAAATCGTGGTTTATCAATGAGGCAAGTGTTCTTTTGGGTTGTGCAGGTATATTAGGAGGATTAACAACATTGGCATTAACTGCATTGTTGTTATTGTTAAGCTCCATAGTGGACTCTTCAGCTTCTTTTTGAAAATAATCCATGAGATTCTCACTGGCTTTATAAGCTCTAGCTTGTTGTAAACGCCGCCTCAAGGTCTTCTCAATTTCAGGATCAAAGTCTAGAAGATGTTCTTTGTTCTTATTCTTGCTCATAAATAACAGAAAACAAAGAAAAAGTGAGAATCTCTACGTCAGAGTGCAGAGAATTCCCAATGAGGTATCCTGTGTAAAAAAATAAAATAAAATAAAATAACTGAATAAATTAAACAGAGAATTCAAATAACTAACAAGTGAAAAGGACTATAAAATTCGAATTTAATAGGCAAAGTAACTAGAGAAAATAAAACAACTAAGGGGATACCAAACTTAATTTCAAAAATTAAGAGAAAATTTTCAAATAAAATAAACCTAAATTTTTGAAAATTTAAAGGATAAAATTGAATAAAAATTAAAAACTAAGAATGCCTAATCTAAGCAATCAGGCAATGATTAGTTGTCAATCACAGTCAATCTCCGACAACGGCGCCAAAAACTTGGTCGTGGAATTCAAAGTCCATAAATTGAACCGGCAAGTGCACCGGGTTCGTACCAAGTAATACCTCAGGTGAGTGAGAATCGATCCCACAAGGATTGATGGACTGAGCAACAATAGTCGAATGAATCACTTAGTCAGATAAGCAGAAAGTGATGTTTTGAGGTTCAAAAGCATTAAATAGAAATTCAGAGAGTAAGGACACAAGTAGTGAAATTGGTGTGAAAGATATGTGAGAAGATAGTTAAGGTTTTGGAGTTATTTATTCTTCCAGATTAAGTTTTCTTACTAACTATTTTAATCATGCAAGATTCATTTCATGGCAAACTGTAATTGACTAAACCTTAATTTCTTAGTGATTTAGTCTCTTCTAACCTAATCAACCGCCAATTCCTTGGTCACTTAATATAGATTGGAGGGTGAGCTTTAATTCTAGTTTATTAGCCACAAAAATCCTAATTAACCAAATATAAAAGGATTATATGTCACATATCCCGTTAAGTTCAAGCAATTAGTAGTTTAGGAGGAATTTACTTTCAAGCTAGTTTTCAAGTGAGATAACTTTTCCAAGAATCAACAAGAATTCATGTAGAAAACGAGTTATTTTCCAATACACTCAGATTCATAAGACGAAGAACGAAAGTAATCCTTGAAATTGAATCAATACATTAATTAAAATAGAATGATAATACTGTTAATCCATGAAAATAAACAAAGCTCCTAACCTTAACTAAGGAGGTTTAGTGGCTCATGACTCAGAGAGAAAATTAGGATTCTGAAAAGTGTAAACTATAGAATAAAGATCGTAAGGGAGAAGATCCTCCCGATGGACTAAATCTTTTTGCTTTTATATCTATCCTAATTTTGATTTGAAACTAAAATGAAATAATAAGTTCTAGACCTAAAATATTATTTTGTAAATAAAAATAAATAAAACAAAATAAAATACAATAATTAAAAGCCAAATCCAACTAAAGATGCTCTTTTGGTAAAGCTTGATCCGCGTTGCTGGCGCTAAACGCCAAATTCAGTGTTTAGCACCCAAGGGGGCAGAAAGTCTCCTTTCAATTCTGGCTTGCTAGCGCTAAACATCAGTCTTGGCGTTTAGCACCCTAGTGGGCAGAGAGTTTCCTTGCATTTATGAGTGCTGGCATTAAATGCCCAGATCCACGTTTAGCACTAGCATGGCAGATTTCATTTTTCTTCTCTTTTCTTGCACACGAACTCTGCCAAACTAATCCAAACTTCTCCTGAAATGATAAAACACTAAAGGAACTCAAAGTAGCATCCAAATTGGTTTCAAACACTAAAATAAAATTAAAACTCATTTAATTCTAGCTTAAAATAAACAGAAAATAAAAAAAAGATGCTCACACATCGTTATACCTGAAGGCAAAACTATACCTTCTGTTAAAGAACCTAAAGGGAAACTTATTGCAAATTTCACCAGGCAACTAGCCATCCAAATAATAATTGTATTCGTTTCTAGGATCTTATCCAAGAATCAATCATGGAAGGGAGATTGAAATTCGATGAAGGGAAGAAAGAGATGAAGATTGATGTTGATCCTTTCGACGATACTTCTGCAAGTTTTGTTGAACCTAAGTTCTTGGGTATCAATGTAACGACCTAATTTTTGATAGGTCTAGATCATTACCAGTTATTAGGTGCTACTTTTCAGTAACCCTATAAAACTCTAGACTCTTTAATATTTAATACATATGAGCCTGTCACACTAGTGGAACCGTATACATTAGACAAGTTTATACATTTTATTTTACTTAAGTTAGAATCAGCCTCAGACATCATCATATAGATATAATATAAAGTATATTTTAAAATAATTAATAAAATAAAATTAATTCAAGTAGCATAGAATTCATGGAGTAAAAATAAAATGTCGGTCACATATATCTGCATCCAAAGTTAGAATGTACAGACCCGGTTGACTTGTTAATACATACATACATATATACATACATACATACATACATACATGCATGCAGACTAGCAACTCCCAGATACCTGGTCCATACAGCAAAGCCCTAATCTGGTACTCGGGCTAGTAAAAGAAAGATCAAATCTTATCCCTCGAGAAAATGCTACAAAAGTGAGAAAAAAACAGAATCTAGAGAACAAAGACTATCTATCTTGTAGCTGTTGATGCATCATTCACACCCTCCGCCCGTGCTTTCTGAGTTTGGAACTATAACAATGGCATCATTAGATCTCTAGTCCGGGTCCTTTTCGGATCCTCCTCAGAAGAAGTCAAAATGTATCCATCCCTAACCGGCCTCATTTGTCCAAACATCTTTCCCAATGGATCTAGCTGTGCGTCCAGATTTGGTACCACCATCGGCTCAGGCTAAGGTGGAATAACTGGCGAAAGTACTAGCAGAGCATCAGGTAAAGTATTACCGGCAACTGCACCGGATCGTACCAAGTAATAAACTCAAGTGAGTGAGTGTCGATCCCACGAGGATTATGGACTAAGCAAGCAATGGTTGATTAATTATTCTAGTCAAATAAGTTGAAATGAGAGTTTTGAATATCAAATAGCATAAAAGACAGTGAATTAAGAAAACAAACAGCGAGTGTTAATAAAATAGTGTGAGGAAAGAGTTAAGGCTTTGGAGATGTTTAAATTTTTTGATTAATATTCAATGTCAACTACCTTGATCATGCAAAGATTGAGTTTATGGCAGACCCTAGGTGATTGAATTCCTATTCCTAGGCAATCCAATCTCTTCTAACCCAACCAACCGTCAATTCCTTGATCAATCAATTGTATCAGAGGGTTAAGTTCAAATTCTGATTTATTAACCACACAAACCCTAAGAACCCAAAAATGATGCGATTATATGTCACATATCACATTAAATCCAGACAATTAAGGAGTTGTGAGAAAGGGTTTCAAGCTTTAATTCTAGTGATGTAACTTTTCCAAGATTCAAAAGAATTCAATTTAAATCAGAGTTATTTTCCAATACACACTAATTCATAGGAAGAAGAATGAAACCAATCCTTAAACATAAATCAATGCATTAATCAAGAGTAGAAGAACAATTAATTTTTAGTCCATCAAAGTAAACAGAGCTCCTAACCTTAACAATAGAGGTTTAGTGGCTCACGGTGCAGAGAAAAACCTAGGAGTAAAAACTGTAAATTGCGGAATGAGGAATAGGAGAGGAAAAGATCCCTGCAAGGGCGAATCTCTATCCTATTTATAGTCCTAATTCTAATTGATTTAAAACTTGAATTAAAACCTAACAATGTCTTTTCTAGTGATTTATTTGATTTGAAAATCAAATAAAAGGCCTTCCGTGATACTTATTGCACGCATGGGGACCACCAAAAGATTCGCTCTTGGCGCTAAACACCGGTGATGTGGCATTTAGCACCACCCCTTCCAGAATGGCTGCACGTAAATAAATGGCCCCGGCGCTAAACTCTGGTGAGGTGGCGTTTAGCGCCACTAGTCCAGAATGCCTTGCACGCTTTACAAGGTCCTCAGCGCTAAACGCTGAGTCGTGGTGTTTAGCGCCACCTGTCTAGAGAAGAATTGGTCTTGTTGAGCTCGTGCAGTCATGCGTACACGCAATAGATGCTTACGCATGAAGTCCCTTATTGTGCCAGTGATGTGTACGCATGAGTCCTCCTTTGCTTCTTCATGACTTTTTTTTTCTCCAACCTTCATCCAAATGCTACCTGAAATCAACAAACAGCCATAAAAACTCAAAGTAGCATCCACTAGGGTATAATTCACTAAAATCCTCTAACAAATCAATAGAATACCCTATAAATCACAAAGAAAGGACACTAATGATTCTTACGCATCACAGCATCAAACTTAAAGTGTTGCTTGTCCTCAAGCAACTTGAACACTGAAAACTAAAATGGGTTTGATTAGAAGTTGGAGTTCTATTAAAGTTTGTGCTTATCTTATGAGTGGGGTTTTGGAACCTTGTGATCATGAATGCTTCCTTACTTTTCATTGTTCCTTGAAAACCTAGGAATGTCAACACCTTGAAAGAACCGGAACTTGGATGATGTTATGAAATCTCACTTTCATTAAGTCCTAATTGATCCTTGAATTATTTTCTTTAAACCTAGAGAGAATTCTTCTGTTGACAACTCTAAATGCTCTATCTCAAGGCAGCTCTTAATAGTGAGCGTTCGATCGGTAATTCTAGACCAGTTGATCCAAGTTACCAGGTGATAAGGCACCCCCATGGATCTAGTTACTCAAGCCTCTCCTTGACATGGTTGCACCACAAGCACATAGCTGAAACTCTGATCCCAAACATCGATGCCCAGAGCCTCTTTGGACTGCTAAATGTCTTGTCTTAAGGTAGCTTGTGTAATGGGTTTTCAATCCATAATTCCGGACCAAGTAGTCCAAGTTATTGAGTGATGAAGCACCGCTCAAATCTAATCACCCAAGCTATCCTTGGATAATTGACACCATGGACACATATTCAAGTCTCATCCATTGATGTTCAGAACTTTGCAATTTGGCTTTTTTTATCTTTTCATCATTATTTTTCTTTTTCTTGCTATTTCTTTTTCTCTCTTTTTATTGTTTTTCTTGTCAATTCTTTTGATTCACGGATCAACCTCGTGCTCATTTTTGGAGGTTTCATAACACTCCTCTAAGTTCTTATTCCTCAAGAATCAACATTCCCCTTATTCAAAGAATTTCACACATCATTCTCTTAATGCAATCACAATCATAAGTATGTATACCACCACATGCAACGTGGCAAAACAATTATAAAATAAACTTAAATTTTAACATAAAACACCACTTTTCTCTTTTTTTCCTTTTAAATAATTCTTGAGGACATTACATTAGGCATCATTGAAAATAAAAACATGAAACTAAAAATGGAATAAAAACTAAAGAAAATAGAAAACTAGCAGTCATGCACTAAATAGTAAATACCAGAAAACTAAAAATAAGAAAATAACATAAGCAATACAAAAAGTGAAATAGGAATGAAAGAGAACTCAACCACCTCAGTCATCATGGTGGCCATCTCCCTCCTCAGGTTGTGCTCCACGTGATCCTCTCAGTCGCCCTATATCTTGTCTCACTTGGAGAAGTTCATGGTGCTATCTCTCTTTCTCTGCCACAATCTAATGGAGAAGGATGTCGTGGCTATCTTGGGTCACTCTCATCTGCTCAAAGGAGGAGATTAGTTGCTGCCAATACTCCTGAGGTGGAAATTAGTGCCCTTGAGGCATGAGAGGCTAATCTTGTGGTGGTGGAGCTTGCTAGGCTTCTTCTCCGGCTTGCCCTCCTTTCGAAACCCTTGCATACTCTCTTGCTTGTTCCATAGTCTTCATAGAGATCAGTCTCTTAATGAGAATGAGGAAGTCGTTCTCCAAGTTGATCCTTGAAGCTTCGCAAAGCCGGTGAATGAGATGGAGGAATGCCAACTTAGTATGTGTATTGGCATTGGAGGCAATGTGATAAACCTGTTGGGGAATGACTGCACCCACATCCACCTCATGTCCTATCATGATGCAATGAATCATGACGGTTCTGTCAGCAGTTCACTTAGAGAGGTTGCTTGTTGGAATGATGGAGCGTTGGATGAACTCTAACCATCCTCTAGCAACCGGCTTGAAGTCACTCCACCCCAGTTAATTCAGATGGCCATCCACTCCCATTCTCAACTGTGCACCGGAGAGGCAAATATCTGCGAGGACTTGATCATACCTCCTATCCCTATTCATCCTCTCACTGTAGTCGTGCACATGTGGGTTCAAAGGTGGCAATTGGAAGGTTTCCTTGATGCTCCTCGGGCTAAAATCAAGGACCTTTCCTCTCACATAGGTGCGATAGTTTTTCTCATTCACCCTGTAAGCCATGTCCTTTTATGTGATCCATGCATTGCCAGATAATTCTTGGACTTTTAGCTGGCTCACCTCAATATGTGAATTACAGAGCACTCCCCAACCTCTTCTTTTTATTTCACGCCGGATCTCCTGATATTCATCTAGTTTGAGGACAAACTTGACTTTCAGGATCAGTTTCTTTTTGCTTGTGATCACAAAAAAGTGTTCCTTATGCAACTTGCTATTGAACCGGTTTGTGTCAAAAGTTCCGGTTTGAGGTGCCTTTCCCTTTCTCTTCTGTGAAAAAGATTCCCCTCTCTTTTGTGCCATTGATGAGTGATATAAGCAAGAGCAGCGCAACAACACCAAACTTAAATGTTTTCTCATTCCCGAGCAAAAATAAAATAGTGCAAGAGAAGGAGGGGAGAAAAAGGTATAAGCAAGAAAGATAAAAGAAGAAGAAGAAGAAGAAGGGATTGTTGGGGTTAAGGGCAAAAATTGAAGAGGGTGAATAGAGGTAAGGGAGGGACGTGTGGTTTGGGGGAGTTATTGTGGGGGGGAGATGATTTAAAAAGAAGAAGAAAAAGGTGTTATTGTTGTGTATGGAGTGGGGGATTGGAGCTAATAACCAAATGGAAAGAATAAGAAGAAAGGGAAAGAGGGAGTGGCATGTCTGAGGGTAGTATGGAAGAAGAATATTGAAGAAGACAAAGAAGGAATGGGGTTTTGTTGTGTGTTGAGGTTTGGGGGAAGGGCGATATATATAGTGTTGGAGGGGAAAGGAAGAGGGAAGAGGGGAAGGGAGTTATGGGTGGGGGGAGTTATTATGGGGGCGTGGGGGTTGTTATGGGGAAGAGGAGGGAATCTTAGGAGAGAATCACGAGGAGAAGGGGAGGGGATCTGGGGATTTGGGAAAAATTTGATTTCAAAATAAGGGGGAAATCGGTGCAGCATCCTCAGTGCCAAACGCCAGTGATGCAGTGCTTGGCGCCACCCCTCCCGAAACGAATCCAAGTTTTGAGGTGCACTCGGCACTAAACGCCGATGTAGTAGCGTTTAGCACCACGCCACCCTTTTTTTTTCATCGACCCTGGTGCTAAACGCCCAGGGCCGCACCAAACACCACCCATTCCGAATCAAATAGCTCCAAAGTCACACCCATGGTGCTAGATGCCAGGGGTCCAGAGAGCACTCCTTGGTTTGCATGCCTCCTGGCGCCAAATGCATTATCTCCGCATTTAGTGTCGGGGTACCAGAATGGAATTGAACCTCCATAGAGCTTTCCAGTCCATTCCAAACGCACATGTTCCTATTTTACTCAATATACATGACTCAATTGAAGTGAAAAATAGGGAAAATTAAGAAATTTAAAAAGAAAAGAGATAAAATGTAAATAAAGGATACTAAGAATATTGGGCTGCCTCCCAATAAGCGTTTTTTTAACATCACTAGCTTAATGGTTCATCTTTGCTAAGTAAGCAAGTGAGTGGTCTTCTAGCAGTCGACGTCGCCTCCAAGATAGTTTTTCAACCTTTAGCCATTTACTGTGAACCTTCTGTTGCACTTTTCTTCCATGATTTCAATATAACCATAAAGAGAAATGTTAGTAACTAGAAACGGTCCTTACCATCGGGATTTCAGCTTCCTGGGAAAGATCTTGAGCTTTGAGTTAAATAGAAGGACTCTATGAGCCGGCTCAAATATTCTGGTGACTATCTTTTTATCATGCCACGCCTTTGTCTTCTCCTTGTAGATCTTGGCATTTTCATATGCTATGCTTTGAAATTCATCAGCTCATTGAATTGGAGGAGCCTCTTCTCTCCAACAGTCTTGGCATCAAAGTTCAGGAACTTTGTAGCCCAGTAAGCTTTATGCTCTAACTCCACAAGCAAGTGACAGGCCTTCCATAGACCAACTGGTAACGAGACATGCCGATAGGGGTCTTGAAGACTATCCGGTAAGCCCAGAGAGCATCATCAAACTTCCTAGCCCAGTCTTTCTTTGAAGCACTAACAGTTTTCTCTAGAATCTGCTTGAGCTCTCTGTTAGAGACCTCTACCTGTCCACTTGTCTGAGGGTGATAGGGGGTAGCTACTTTATGTTGGACTTCATACTTCTAAAGAAGAGAATCTAACTGTTTATTGCAGAATGACTTCCCCATCACTGATCAAGGACCTTAGATACCAAACCTATTGAAAATATAGATTTGTAGGAAGCTCATCACAACTCTGGAGTCATTGTTGGGTAGAGCTACAGTCTCCACCCACTTGGACACATAATTCACAACTACTAAAATGTATTTCTTTTAGTATGAGGGAGGAAAAGGTCCCATAAAATCAATTTCCTACATGTCAAATAACTCAATCTCTAGTATAGCCTGCATGAGTCAAAGTAAAAATTGGCTAAGGAATTAGACTTTAATTATAAATGATTTGCTGTGAAAATATTTTTGCATTAGTCAAAGTAGAAAAACACATGTATTACTTCTTCTAAGAATTAAACACCTCAGAAGCCTTTAACATCTCATTCCCTGATTACTTCTCCAAAGTTTCTAAGCTTTCTCTCATTCATAATCAACAATCTTCTTCACTATTCTTGCTTCTACTTCAACATTCACAATCTTCTTGGCAAGGTTTGATCGATCTAATTATATATTTAATTAGACATTTCTTGATTTAATATATTAATCCTCGTGGGAATGATATCCACTCACCATGGTATTACTTGGAGCGATTTGGTGCACTTGCCAATACACGAGCATATCAGTTTTGCCTCATCAGTCAAGCTAGTGACGTTAACAGAGCGCTTGTTGGGAGGCAACCCAACGCATTAGTATCATTTACCTATTTATTAATCTTATTTTGATTTTTGTTTTTCTTTAGTTGAACATAAAATCAATGAAGAAAACAGAGAGAAATAGCTCCCAGAGGAGCTAGCGCCTAGCACCAGGTAAGGGAGCCTAGCACCCAAGCAAAGGGAACTCCTAGGGGAAGATGGTGCCCAGCGTCATTTTGTGAAGCCTGGTGCCTTCGTGGCACCAAAAGACTAGCGTCCAGTGCCCCTGTGTAAGGCTTCCCTGGAGCTTTGCACTGAAGGTTCAAGTCAGGCACCTTCGAAGCATTGTCCCTCACTTACGTTGATCTTCAAGTATCTTCATTCATAGCTTCACTTCATGAATATTTTAAATTTAAAAAAAATTGGTTTTCAAATCTGCATGCATGATTTTCTATGTTTCAACCACCATACTTAAATTGTTCCCTTCCAATATTCTACTCATCATGTAACCCCTCTGCATATGCATATACATCCTCATTTATAGTTAGAGCTCTAACAAACCTCTAAGTTTGGTGTT
This sequence comes from Arachis ipaensis, assembly GCF_059453495.1. Classification (NCBI taxonomy): domain Eukaryota; kingdom Viridiplantae; phylum Streptophyta; class Magnoliopsida; order Fabales; family Fabaceae; genus Arachis; species Arachis ipaensis. The sequence continues at coordinate 90,801,442 of NC_142438.1, forward strand.
AGTAGAAAGACGAGGAGGTGGGGTTCTAGAACCGCAGAGGGAACGATTGAGACCAAGGATGAGGGGGATGACAATAATGAATGAACTTGGTAACTTTATTTTGTTTTCGGTGGTTAGTTTTTCTTTCATTTTTCTCTTTCTTTTGTTTGTCGTTTTCTTTTCTTTCTTTTACTTTGTTTCCCTTTTCTTTCTTTTTATGCGTCATGTTTATTTTTTTTATTTTTTTGTTTCTTTTTGTGCTTACAACTTGTACTTGTTCTCTACCACTCCACTGATGCAAAGAGAGTGGTTTTTAATAAAAAAGTGTTTGCATAATAACAAGGAAGTTTAATTAAAATGTGGTGGTTATTAGTAGTATGATTATATTCTATGGACCCAAAGTATTTGAATGGATCTTGAGAAAAAAGGAGATAGAACCCCCAGACACAAAGTTTTGGAGACATATTATGAGATTATGACGTCCAATTCCTTGAATCTGTTATAAAAAAAAAGAGTATGGAAAGATCAAAAACTTCAAAAACTATAAGGCTCTGAGCACCAATTACTAGAGCCCAGTTATGTGCCTGTGATGCTTATTGTTTCATGGAGAAACTTGGGCAAGTAAATCTGAGGAGTGCCTCATCACCCGATAATTTGGGCCAGTTGGTTTAGGATTGTCAATTGAAAGTTTGCATTAAAGAGTTGCCTTGAAACAAACCATTTAGAGTCCAACGAAGCTCTAGCCATCTATGTATGGATGAACAAATTCCTAGTTATATACTTGTGCTGTGACTGTGTCAAGGAGAGGCTTGAGTATATAGATCCGATGGTGCTTTATAACCAGATAACTTGGGCCAACTGTCGCAGAATTATCGATTAAAAGCCCGCTCAGAGATGTCTTGAGACAAAGCACTTAGAGTCAAGGACTTCAACATCTTTTCCCGGTTGAATTTTCAAGTAAACTACTTCAAGGATCATATAATTCTAAGAGGATTCTCATAATACAGTCCAAAACTTAGCTTTTGAATATTCTTGATTTCTAAGCATGCAATACTCATAAAAATAAGAGAAGTCCACATGTAATCATGGAGATTATTGTAAATTCTACTTTTATTTGGACTTGAATTTATAAACTCTTCCATGCTTTTCATAAACTTTGTTTACTTTTTTTTTTTTGCTTGAAGACAAGCAAAGTTTTAAGTTTGGTGTTGTGATGCCTAGCCATCTTTGGTTGTTTTTAGGTTTCTTTTTATTTAGTTTTTCTTAGATTTGAATCAAAGTTCTTATGCTTTTAGTGAAGTTTCTATGACTAATCATATGTTTATAGTTATTTAGAATGATTGTATTTTTAGAATATAATTAAGCAAATCAGGATAAAATTTAGAAAAAAATACAAGTGCATTTCTAGGAAAGAAAACACAAGGCTGGTGCCAGGTTTCAAGAGGTCAAGCCTAGTGCCTAAACTCCAAGCAAGGTGCCCAACCTCCAAGCCCAACTCTCAGGAACTGACGCCCAGTGCCTTTGCCCCAAGCCCAGCACCCAAATTGAGCGCCTAACTCCACCAGTACCAAACCTAGCGACTTCGTGTTGGGAAGAGCAAAAGTGGGCTCGCGCTCAACTCCAGGGGTGGCACCCAGTGCCACCTAGTCTTCAAAGTACTAGGCGCCCAACGCCCGAATTCGGAGTCCGGATCCAAGTGCAATTCCAACTTACAGTGGTCTAGAATTCTTTAAAGCCCAGCGCCAATCCAAGGAGCCCAGTTCTAAGTCCAAATTCAACTCCCAGGAAGCTCTAAAATCAACTCAGGATTCAAGATTTAAAAGATTAGTTAAAAATAACTTCTTCTAGAAATATAAGATTTGGCTATCAGGGTTTAGATTAGATTAGATTTGAATTTTGAATAAGTTGTTATCTTACTTTTCGGAAGATAAGATTAGTTTTTGAATTTCAATTAGTTAGGAAGCTAGAATATAAATAAGTGAACAAAGTTCACAAAGAGATATCTTGGGAACTTGGAGTCTACGGATCAAGGAACTCTTTTGTTTTATGTTATTTTCTTTTCTACCATGAGTAACTAAACATCTTCTTCTTTAAGGTTAGGAGCTCTGTTTGATTTTATGGATCAGTAATGCAAGTCTTTTCTTTATTTTGATTCATATTTTTCTACTTTTTCAAGATTAAGTCTTATTCTTCATTTTTAATGGTTAGAAGTATTAGAAAATATTTTAATTCTGTCTTGGATTCTGTTATTACTTTGGGAAATTTAATATTAGAATTAGCGTGAAACTTTTATGATTTTCAACTTGACTAGGAATAGTATTTTGAAAGTTGTGTGGCTTAAAATCGAAATCGTGTTTAACATCTTCTTTTAATTAGTTAACTAAGGAATTGGCAATTAATTAAGTTAAGAGAAATCAGATTACCAAGGAATTGGAATTTAATTTTAAATGATTTGATGTGAAAATTTTTTCGCATGAGTCAAAGTAGAAAAACACAAGTATTACTTCTTCTAAGAATTAAACATCTCCAAAGCTTTTAACATTTCATTCCCTGATTACTTCTCCAAAATTTTTAAGCTTTCTCTCATTCACAGTCAACAATCTTCTTCGCTGTTATTGCTTCTACTTCAAGATTCATGGTGCACGAAATTGTGATCTCTGGTAATGGCTCCAAAAACTTGGTGCTCTAATCTCAATTCATAATTTGTCACAACTTCGATACAACTAACCAGCAAGTGCACTGGATCGTCCAAGTAATAAACCTTACGTGAGTAAGGGTCGATCCCACGGAGATTGTCGGTATGAAGCAAGCTATGGTCACCTTGTAAATCTCAGTCAGGTGGATATAAAATAGTTATGGAGTTTTCGAAAATAATACTAATTGAACAGAAAATAAGGATAGAAACACTTATGTAAATCATTGGTGAGAATTTCAGATAAGCGCATAGAGATGCTTTCCTTCATCTGAACCTCTGCTTTCCTGCTGCCTTCTTCCAATCAATCCTACTCCTTTCCATGGCTGGCTTTATGCAAGAGCATCACCGTTTTCAATGGTTACTTCCCATCCTCTTGTGAAAATGGTACGAATGCTCTGTCACAGCACGGCTAATCATCTGAGGTTCCCGATCATGCTGGAATAGGATTCACCCTCCTTTTGCGTCTGTCACTACGCTCAGCACTCGCGAGTTTGAAGCTCGTCACAGTCATTCAATCCCTGAATCCTACTCGGAATACCACAGACAAGGTTTAGACTTTCCGGATTCTCATGAATGCCGCCATCAATCTAGCTTACACCACGAAGATTCTGATTAAGAGATCTAAGAGATACTCATTCAATCTAAGGTAGAACGGAAGTGGTTGTCAGGCACGCATTCATAAGGAATGATGATGATTGTCACGTTCATCACATTCAGGTTGAAGTGCAAATGAATATCTTAGAAGCGGAACAAGTTGAATTGAAAAGAAAAACAATAGTACTTTGCATTAATCTTTGAGGAACTGCAGAGCTCCACACCTTAATCTATGGAGTGCAGAAACTCTACCATTGAAAATACATAAGTGATGAAGGTCCAGGCATGGCCGAGAGGCCAGCCCCCATGATCTAAGAACTAGGCGTCCCAGATGTCTAATACAATAGTAAAAAGTCCTATTTATACTAAACTAGTTACTAGGGTTTACAAAAGTAAGTAATTAATGCATAAATCCACTTCCGGGGCCCACCTGGTGTGTGCTTGGACTGAGTTTAAATGTTACACGTGTAGAGGTCAATCTTGGAGTTGAACGCCAGTTTGTAACGTATTTCTGGCGTTCAACTCTGGCTTGTGACGTGTTTCTGGCGTTTAACTCCAGACAGCAGCGTAGAACTGGCGTTCAACGCCCTTTTAAGTCGTCTAAACTTGGCCAAAGGATGGACTATTATATATTGCTGGAAAGCTCTGGATGTCTACTTTCCAACGCAATTGGAAGCGCGCCATTTTGAGTTCTGTAGCTCCAGAAAATCCACTTTGAGTGCAGGGAGGTCAGAATCCAACAGCATCAGCAGTCCTTCTTCAACCTCTGAATTTGATTTTTGTTCAAGTCCCTCAATTTCAGCCAGAAAATACCTGAAATCACAGAAAAACACACAAACTCATAGTAAAGTCCAGAAATGTGAATTTAACATAAAAACTAATGAAAACATCCCTAAAAGTAACCAGATTCTACTAAAAACATACTAAAAACAATGCCAAAAAGCGTATAAATTATCCGCTCATCACAACACCAAACTTAAATTGTTGCTTGTCCCCAAGCAACTGAAAATCAAATAGGATAAAAAGAAGAGAATATACTATAAATTCGAAACTATCAATGAAACATAGCTCCAATCAAATGAGCGGGACTTGTAGCTTTTTGCCTCTTGAATAGTTTTGGCATCTCACTTTATCCATTGAAGTTCAGAATGATTGGTATCTATAGGAACTCAGAGTTTAGATAGTGTTATTGATTTTCCTAGTTAAGTATGATGATTCTTGAACACAGCTATTTTATGAGTCTTGGCCGTGGCCCTAAGCACTTTGTTTTCCAGTATTACCACCAGATACATAAATGCCACAGACACATAACTGGGTGAACCTTTTCAGATTGTGACTCAGCTTTGCTAAAGTCCCCAATTAGAGGTGTCCAGGGTTCTTAAGCACACTCTTCTTTTGCTTTGGACCTTGACTTTAACCGCTCAGTCTCAAGTTTTCACTTGACACCTTCACGCCACAAGCACATGGTTAGGGACAGCTTGGTTTAGCCGCTTAGGCCAGGATTTTATTCCATTGGGCCCTCCTATCCACTGATGCTCAAAGCCTTGGGATCCTTTTTATTTGCCCTTGCCTTTTGGTTTTAAGGGTTATTGGCTTTTTTCTCTTGCCTCTTGGTTTTAAGAGCTTTTGGCTTTTTCTGCTTGCTTTTTTTTTTCTTTCTCTTTTTTTTCGCCTATTTTTTTTTCTGCAAGCTTTGTTCTTTGCTGCTTTTTCTTGCTTCAAGAATCATTTTTATGATTTTTCAGATTATCAAATAACATGTCTCCTTATCATCATTCTTTCAAGAGCCAACATATTTAACATTCTTAAACAACAACTTCAAAAGACATATGCACTGTTCAAGCATTCATTCAAAAAACAAGAAGCATTGTCACCACATCAATATAATTAAACTAAGTTCAAGGATAAATTTGAAACTCATGTACTTCTTGTTCTTTTGAATTAAAACATTTTTCATTTTAAGAGAGGTGATGGATTCATAGGACATTCATAACTTTAAGACAAAGTTACTAACTACTAATGATCATGTAATGAAGACACAAACATAGATAAGCACTTAACATATAGAAAACGAAAAACAGAAAGTGAGAACAAGGAATGAGTCCACCTTAGTGATGGTGGCATTTTCTTCTTGAGGAACCAATGATGTCCTTGAGCTCTTCTATGTCTCTTCCTTGTCTTTGTTGCTCCTCCCTCATTGCTTTTTGATCTTCTCTGATTTCATGAAGGATGATGGAGTGCTCTTGATGTTCCACCCTTAGTTGTCCCATGTTGGAACTTAATTCTCCTAGGGAGGTGTTGATTTGCTCCCAATAGTTTTGTGGAGGAAAATGCATTTGAGGCATCTCCGGGATCTCATGGTGATGAGCTTCCTGCGCCTCTTGAGCTCCATGAATGGGCTCTCTTACTTGCTCCATCTTTTTCTTAGTGATGGGCTTCTCTTCCTCAATGTGAATGTCTCCTTCTATGAAAGCTCCAACTGAGTAACATAAATGGCAAATAAGATGGGGAAAAGCTAGCCTTGCCCCAGGCGAGGGCTTTTTGGCTATTTTGTAGAGTTCAAGGGAGATGACTTCATGAACTTCTACTTCCTCTCCAATCATGATGCTATGAATCATGATGTCCCGATCCACAGTAACTTCAGATCGGTTGCTAGTGGGGATGATGGAGCGTTGGATGAACTCCAACCATCCTCTAGCCACAGGCTTGAGGTCTAGTCTTCTTAGTTGAACCGGCTTGCCTTTGGAGTCAATCTTCCATTGAGCTCCTTCCACACATATGTCCATGAGGACTTGGTCCAACCTTTGATTAAAGTTGACCCTTCTAGTGTAGGGGCACTTATCTCCTTGCATCATAGGCAAGTTAAACGCCAACCTCACATTCTCCGGACTAAAATCTAAGTATTTTCCCCGAACCATTGTAACATAATTCTTTGGATTCGGGTTCTTACTTTGATGTGATTCCTAGTGATCCATGCATTGGCATAGAACTCTTGAACCATTAGGATGCCGACTTGTTGGATGGGGTTTGTTAGAACTTCCCAACCTCTTCTTTGGATTTCATGTCGGATCTCCGGATACTCATTTTTCTTGAGTTTGAAAGGGACCTCGGGGATCACCTTCTTCTTGGCCACAACATTATAGAAGTGGTCTTGATGGGCTTTGGAGATGAATCTTTCCATCTCCCATGACTCGGAGGTGGAAGCTTTTGTCTTCCCTTTCCCTTTTCTAGAGGATTCTCCGGTCTTGGGTGCCATCAATGGTAATGGAAAAAAAAAAGCTTATGCTTTTACCACACCAAACTTATAATTTTGTTCGCCCTCGAGCAAGAGAAGAAAGAATAGATGAAGAAGAAGAAGAAAATATGGAGAGGAGGGGGGAGGTGTGTTTCGGCCAAGAAGAGAAAGGAGGGTTGTGTTGTGAGAAAATGAGGAAGAATGGAGGGGTATATATAGGGAAGGGAGGGAGTAAGTTCGGCCATTTAGGGTGGGTTTGGGTGGGAAATTGATTTTGAATTTTGAAGGTAGGTGGAGTTTATGAGGTAGGTTTATGGGGAAGAGTGGATGGATGTGAGTGGTGAAGGGGTGATGGGGAAGAGAGATTGAGGTGATTGGTGAAGGGTTTTGGGGAAGAGTGTTTATGGGATTGTGTGAAAGAGGGGTGAGAAGAAGTAAGTAGAGGTAGGTGGGGATCCTGTGGGTCCACAGATCCTGAGGCAATCCTGTGGGGTCCATAGATCCTGAGGTGTTCAAGGATTTACAACCTTGCACCAAATTGGGCATGCAAAATGCCCTTGCACACAACTCTGGGCGTTCAGCGCCAGATTAGTGCTTGTTCTGGGCGTTGAACGCCCATTTGTTGCCCATTTCTGGCGTTGAACGCCAGAACCATGCTTGTTCTGGGCGTTCAGCGCCAGCTCTTCTCCAGGGTGCATTTCTGGCATTCAAACGCCCAGATGCTGCCCATTTCTGGCGTTCAGCGCCAGAACCATGCTCTGTTCTGGCGTTGAACGCCCAAAACATGCTTCTTACTCGCGTTTAAACGCCAGTAAGATCTTCCTCCAGGGTGTGATTTTTCTTCTGCTGTTTTTGATTCCGTTTTCAATTTTTATATTTATTTTGTGACTCCACATGATCATGAACCTAATAAAACATGAAAAACAATGAAAATTAGATAAATAAACATTGGGTTGCCTCCCAACAAGCGCTTCTTTATTATCAATAGCTTGACAGTGGGCTCTCATGGAGCCTTACAGATGTGCAGAGCTTTGTTGAGACCTCCCAACACCAAACTTAGAGTTTGGATATGGGGGTTTGACACCAAACTTAGAGTTTGGTTGTGGCCTCCCAACACCAAACTTAGAGTTTGACTGTGGGGGCTTTGTTTGACTCTGCTTTGAGAGAAGCTCTTTATGCTTCCTCTCCATGGATGCAGAGAGAGATCCTTGAGTTGTAAACACAAGTTTGTCCTTATTTATTTGAAGGATCAATTCTCCTCTGTCCACATCAATCACAGCTCTTGCTGTGGCTAGGAAGGGTCTTCCAAGGATGATAAATTCCTCCTCATCCTTCCCAGTATCTAGGACTATGAAATCAGCAAGGATGTAAAGGCCTTCAACCTTTACTAATACGTCCTCTACTTGTCCATAAGCTTGTTTTCTTGAATTGTCTGCCATCTCTAATGAGATTTTAGTGGCTTGCACCCCAAAGATTCCCATTTTCTCTATTACAGAGAGGGGCATGAGATTTATTCCTGAACCAAGGTCACACAGAGCTTTAAAGATCATGGTGCCTATGGTACAAGGTATTAAGAACTTTCCAGGATCCTGTTTCTTCTGAGGCAATGTCAGTTGATCCAGATCACTTAGTTCATTGGTGAACAAGGGAGGTTCATCTTTCCAAGTTTCAATGCCAAATAATTTGGCATTCAGCTTCATGATTGCACCAAGGTATTTGGTAACTTGCTCTTCAGTAACATCCTCATTCTCTTCAGAAGAGGAATATTCATCAGAGCTCATGAATGGCATAAGGAGGTTTAATGGAATCTCTATGGTCTCTAGGTGAGCCTCAGATTCCTTTGATTCCTCAGAGGGAAGCTCCTTATTGATCACTGGACGTCCCAGGAGGTCTTCCTCCTTGGGATTCACGTCCTCTCCTTTCTTTATGATGGTATTTTTGTGGAAAAACGAATTTTCCAAAACACCTAAAACTTACCGGCAAGTGTACCGGGTCGTATCAAGTAGTAAAACTCACTTAGAGTGAGGTCGATCCCACAGGGATTGATGGATCAAGCAACTTTAGTGGGTGATTAGTTTAGTCAAGCTAACATTGAGTGAACTGAGTGAAAATTTGAGAAACGAATGTAAAGTGCAAAGAATTTAAAGTTGCAGAAAGTAAGTGTGTAGAAATTATAAAGTGCAGTAAGTAAAATTGGACAGAAACATAAAGAGCAAGAAATGTAAATTGCAAGAATCTTAAATGACAAGAAATGTAAATTGCATGAAATATAAAGGGGAGTGGGTGCTGGAAATTAAAATTCAACAGGAAAGTGTAAATAGCAATCAAACAGAGAAGTAAAAGATGCAAAATCATGCAACAAATCTAAACAGAAAAGGGAAATGCTTTGAAGAATTTTAAAGACAGAAAAGCAGTGCTTAATTTACAGCAATTTAAAAGTGGTTCAAGATCTCAGGAGTGGAAGAGACTAGAAAACAAGTCTAGATCTCAAATCCTTCCTTGATCCAACAAGAACAATTGCAAAATAAAAATGGAAGAGTAAATTGCAGAAGAGGAACAAGAGAAGTCGCAGATGGAGAATGAAAACAGAATTCCTTCCAATCTCAATCCAAAAATTCAAAACAGAGAAGAAAACTAAGAAAGAAAGCAAAATAAAAACTAAAGAGTGCACAACTCCCTATTGGAGCTAGCCTCTTTTCTAATCGAGCTCCCCTAACAAAGATGGAAATGATGCCTTATATAGGCTTTTTACAAAATAAAATGAAATTGAAATGAAAAACAAATTAAATAAAAATCCTAATTCTAGCTTGTTCTTGTGTCTTTGAGTGATGATGTGGGCTTTGCTTGCTTTGGATTTGAGGAGAAATGGGTTTGGTTGGCCTTGATTCAATTTGGTGAGGAATTGAATTTAAATGGAATTTTGGTTGAATTTTTAGCCCATGGGTGTTACTCCCAGGGCAAAGCTCGGCTCTTGGCAAGAGCTTTGGCCAAGAGCTTTGGTTCCCTTCCTTGCCAAAGTGTGCGTACGTTCCTTCCTTGTGACAAGAGAACAAAGCTCTTTGCAAGAGCTTGAAAGCTCTTGGCAAGGGCTTTACTTGTCCTTGAGGTCCTTGGTTCAAGTCTTGGGTGGAGCACTTTGTGGAGCAAATTTCCTTGGCACAAGAGTAGCGCCTAGTGTCTTCCCTTGGTATCCTTCTTCGAATCCTGGTGGAAGCACTTTGATTCATTTTTTGCTTGTTTTTGGCCCTTAAAGATGCCTTTCACTCGTGCCTCAATTCTATGCCAAATATGGATTGCCATATATCGTTGGAAAGCTCTAACTGTCAGCTTTCCAATGCAACTGGAAGCACATCAATCAGACTTTTGTAGCTCAAGTTATAGCCCTTTGAAGAAGGCATAGTCATGTTGTGAGTGCCCAGATTTTAACTTAGAGAAAATTTGCTTCCAATGCTCATTTTCCTTGAGGGAAGCCCGAAAAAGCTCTTGGCAAGAGCTTGGCTTTTGATTATTTGAAGTAAAGCTCTCCAGAAGAGCTCTAAAGCTCTCGGCAAGAGCTTTGTGCTCTTGCTCCTTGTTTTGAGCCACGCTTTTCTTCCTTTGGGCCACGCTTCTCTTTCTTGATTTGGTCTTGGGCCACGCTTTTAAAAGTGTGGCATAAGCCTCCAAAGTGTGCTCCAACTTCAAAGTGTGCCCAAAATTTCTCTTTTCTTCTTTTTAGCTTATTTTGTGCTCTTTTTGCTTCTTTTTCTTCTTATTTTCTACAAAGTTTATCAAATCAAAAGATCAAAGAAATATACCATTTAAGCACCAAAAAATGCAATATTTAAGCACTAATCATAAATTTCTTGTATGAAAAAGCATAGAAAAACATGACATGGTGACATGTCATCACTTTACAGGTTCGGCCATGGTGATCAATTCAATGGCCTTGCACTCTCCTTTTGGATTTTCTTCTGTATTGCTTGGGAGAGTACTAGGAGGGATTTCAGTGATCCTTTTACTCAGCTGGCCCACTTGTGCTTCCAAATTTCTAATGGAGGACCTTGTTTCATTCATGAAACTCACAGTGGCCTTAGATAGATCAGAGACTAAGTTTGCTAGATTAGAAGTATTTTGTTCAGAGTTCTCTGTCAGTTGCTGAGTGGATGATGGAAAAGGTTTACTATTGTTAAACCTGTATCTTCCACCATTATTAAAGCCTTGTTGAGGCTTTTGTTGATCCTTCCATGAGAGATTTGGATGATTTCTCCATGATGGATTATAGGTGTTTCCATAAGGTTCACCTAAGTAATTTACCTCTGCTATTGCAGGGTTCTCAGGATCATAAGCTTCTTCTTCAGAAGATGCCTCTTGAGTACTGTTGGATGCAGCTTGCATTCCATTCAGACTCTGAGAAATCATATTGACTTGCTGAATCAATATTCTATTCTGAGCCAATATGGCATTCAAAGTATCAATTTCAAGAACTCCCTTCTTCATAGGCGTCCCATTATTCACAGGATTCCTCTCAAAAGTGTACATGAACTGGTTATTAGCAACCATGTCAATGAGTTCTTGAGCTTCTGCATGAGTTTTCTTTAGGTGAATGGATCCACCTGCAGAAGTATCCAATGACATCTTAGCTAATTTAGACAGACCATCATAGAATATATCCAGGATGGTCCATTCTGAAAGCATGTCAGAAGGACACTTTTTGGTCAGTCCTTTGTATCTCTCCCAAGCTTCATAGAGGGATTCACCCTCCTTTTGTCTAAAGGTTTGAACATCCACTCTAAGCTTACTCAGATTTTGAGGAGGAAAGAACTTGGCTAAGAAAGCCTTGACCAGCTTATCCCAAGAGTTTAGGCTATCCTTAGGTTGAGAGTCCAACCATATTCTAGCTCTGTCTCTCACAGCAAAAGGGAAAAGCATGAGCCTGTAGACTTCAGGATCTACTCCATTAGTCTTAACAGTATCACAGATCTGCAAGAATTCAGTTAAGAACTGAAAAGGATCTTCAGATGGAAGTCCATGAAACTTGCAGTTCTGCTTCATCAGAGAAACTAATTGAGGTTTCAGCTCAAAATTGTTTGCTCTAATGGCAAGAATGGAGATGCTTCTTCCATGTAAATTGGAATTAGGTGCAGTAAAGTCACCAAGCATCCTCCTTGCATTATTATTATTATTTTCGGCTGCCATCTCCTCTTTTTTTTAAAAATTTCTGAAAGGTGCTTTCTGGATTGTTGTAATTTAGCTTCTCTTAGTTTCCTCTTTAGAGTCCTTTCAAGTTCTGGATCTGTTCAACAAGAATATTCTTGTCTTTGCTCCTGCTCATATGAAAAAGAGGGAGCAGAAAAATAATAATAACAGGGGTCCTTTTTACCACAGTATAGAGGTCCCTGTGTGAGTAGAAGAAAAGAAGAAGAAAAAAATTCGAACACAGAGAGAGAGAGAGAGAATTTTTCGAAAATTATTTTTTTGAAAAAGAGTTAGTGATTTTCGAAAATAGTTTTTGAAAAAGGTTAGTAATTTTTGAAAATTAAAATCAAAAATAAAATAATTAGTCAATTAAAAAAAAGAAATTTTGAAAAAGAGGGAAGATATTTTCGAAAATTAGAGAGAGAGAGTTAGTTAGGTAGTTTTGAAAAAGATAAGAAACAAACAAAAAATTAGTTAGTTAGTTGAAACAAATTTGAAAATCAATTTTGAAAAGATAAGAAGATAAGAAGTTAGAAAGGATATTTTAAAATCAAATTTTTGAAAAAGATATGATTTTGAAAAAGATAAGATAAGAAGATATTTTTGAAAAGATATGATTGGAATTAGTTTTGAAAAAGATTTGATTGTTAAAATCACAATTAATGACTTGATTCACAAGAAATCATAAAATATGATTCTAGAACTTAAAGTTTGAATCTTTCTTAACAAGTAAGTAACAAACTTGAAATTTTTGAATCAAAACATTAATTGATGATGTTATTTTCGAAAACTAGGAGATAAAGATAAGAAAAAGATTTTTGAAAAATATTTTTATAATTTTCGAAAATAAATAAGAAAAATGAAAAAGATTTGATTTTTGAAAAAGATTTTGAAAAAGATAAGATTTTTAATTTAAAAATTTGATTTGACTCATAAAAATAACTAGATTTTAAAAATTTTTGAAAAAGTCAAATCTAATTTTCGAAATTTTGAGAGAGAAAAGGAAAGATATTTCTTTGATTTTTGAATTTTTAATGATGAGAGAGAAAAACTAAAAATGCTCAATGCATGGAAATTTTGGATCAAAACAATGAATGCATGCAAGAATGCTATGAATGTCAAGATGAACACCAAGAACACTTTGAATGTCATGATGAACATCAAGACTTATTTTTGAAAATTTTTATATGCAAAGAAAACATGCAAGACACCAAACTTAGAAATCTTTCATGTTTAGACTCTATGGATGCAAAAATGCACATGTAAAACAAGAAAAGATGCAAAACAAGAAAACATCAAGATCAAACAAGAAGACTTACCAAGAACAACTTGAAGATCATGAAGAACACCATGAATGCATGAATTTTTCGAAAAATGCAAGATGAACATGCAATTGACACCAAACTTAAAAATTGACTCAAGACTCAAACAAGGAACACAAAATATTTTTGATTTTTATGATTTTCTAATTTTTTTTTTTTTTTGTATTTTTCGAAAATTAGTGTGAAAAAGAAAAATAAGGATTTCAAAATTCTTTTATTATGAATTCCAGGAATCTTGCTTGTTAGTCTAAAGCTCCAATCTAAGGGTTAGGCATGGCTTAATAGCCAGCCAAGCTTTAGCATGTAACATCAGAATATACTGCTCATTACTTATCAAATTAACTTGCCTCTATGCTGATGGTTGGAAGCCCCTATCCAAAAGAATTAGACATGGCTTTACAGCCAGCCAGGCTTCAACATGTTTCATGAAACACTAGAATTCATTCTTAAAAAATTTTAGAATAATTTTCGAAAACAGATGAGAAATTTTTGAAAGATTTTTGAAAAATTTTTGAAAATATATATATATTTTTTTTTGAAAATAAAACAAAAAGAAAATTACCTAATCTGAGCAACAAGATGAACCGTCAGTTGTCCAAACTCGAACAATCCCCGACAACGGCGCCAAAAACTTGGTGCACGAAATTGTGATCTCTGGTAATGGCTCCAAAAACTTGGTGCTCTAATCTCAATTCATAATTTGTCACAACTTCGATACAACTAACCAGCAAGTGCACTAGGTCGTCCAAGTAATAAACCTTACGTGAGTAAGGGTCGATCCCACAGAGATTGTTGGTATGAAGCAAGCTATGGTCACCTTGTAAATCTCAGTCAGGTGGATATAAAATAGTTATGGAGTTTTTGAAAATAATACTAATTGAACAGAAAATAAGGATAGAAACACTTATGTAAATCATTGGTGAGAATTTCAGATAAGCGCATAGAGATGCTTTCGTTCATCTGAACCTCTGCTTTCCTGCTGCCTTCTTCCAATCAATCCTACTCCTTTCCATGGCTGGCTTTATGCAAGGGCATCACCGTTGTCAATGGTTACTTCCCCTCCTCTTGTGAAAATGGTCCGAATGCTCTGTCACAGCACGGCTAATCATCTGAGGTTCCCGATCATGCTGGAATAGGATTCACCCTCCTTTTGCGTCTGTCACTACGCCCAGCACTCGCGAGTTTGAAGCTCGTCACAGTCATTCAATCCCTGAATCCTACTCGGAATACCACAGACAAGGTTTAGACTTTCCGGATTCTCATGAATGCCGCCATCAATCTAGCTTACACCACGAAGATTCTGATTAAGAGATCTAAGAGATACTCATTCAATCTAAGGTAAAACGGAAGTGGTTGTCAGGCACGCGTTCATAAGGAATGATGATGATTGTCACGTTCATCACATTCAGGTTGAAGTGCAAATGAATATCTTAGAAGCAGAACAAGTTGAATTGAATAGAAAAACAATAGTACTTTGCATTAATCTTTGAGGAACAGCAGAGCTCCACACCTTAATCTATGGAGTGCAGAAACTCTACCGTTGAAAATACATAAGTGATGAAGGTCCAGGCATGGCCGAAAGGCCAGCCCCCATGATCTAAGAACTAGGCGTCCCAGATGTCTAATACAATAGTAAAAAGTCCTATTTATACTAAACTAGTTACTAGGGTTTACAGAAGTAAGTAATTGATGCATAAATCCACTTCCGGGGCCACTTGATGTGTGCTTGGGCTGAGCTTGAATGTTACACGTGTAGAGGTCAATCTTGGAGTTGAACGCCAGTTTGTAACGTATTTCTGGCGTTCAACTCTGGCTTGTGACGTGTTTCTGGCGTTTAACTCCAGACAGCAGCGTAGAACTGGCGTTCAACGCCCTTTTACGTCGTCTAAACTTGGCCAAAGGATGGACTATTATATATTGCTGGAAAGCTCTGGATGTCTACTTTCCAACGCAATTGGAAGCGTGCCATTTTGAGTTCTGTATCTCCAGAAAATCTACTTTGAGTGCAGGGAGGTCAGAATCCAACAGCATCAGCAGTCCTTCTTCAACCTCTGAATCTGATTTTTGCTCAAGTCCCTCAATTTCAGCCAGAAAATACCTGAAATCACAGAAAAACACACAAACTCATAGTAAAGTCCAGAAATGTGAATTTAACATAAAAACTAATGAAAACATCCCTAAAAGTAACCAGATTCTACTAAAAACATACTAAAAACAATGCCAAAAGCGTATAAATTATCCGCTCATCAATTCACAATCCTCTTGCCAAGCTTTAATCGATCTAATTGGAGTTTAATTAGACATTGCTTGATTCAATTTGTTATTCCTCATGGGAACAATATCCACTCACTGTAGTATTACTTAAAGCAATTCGATGCACTTGTCAATATACAACCGCATTAGTTTTGCCTCATCACCTATCCTGAACGATAGTAACTAACTAACCAATTATTTGCCGGACCGATGACTAATAGGCAAACCAACTGCCCTGTGACCTACATTGACCTACATCGTCTGACTAACCACCAACCTCTAGGTGGTCTACCACGATCAACTTTCAATGAATGTTTGTCGAATGGCCGTGTCGGCCTACCCAAACTTACTATCGACTAATCTCAGCCAACATAGACAACTAACCGACCAGTGGCTGATTTTGCTGGAATAACTCAAGTCGATCATTGAACAAAACTTACTGACCTAATATGCCAAACTCTAATTAACTGTTGGATGACCCTGAACTATGTAAGTTGACTGTCATTGTCCATCTCTCAATTTCTACAAAGTCCTTTGGACTCGAAGAACTTTTGGCTCTTGATTCCCTTGGCACACGAGCTTTTGGCCCAACCATCTTTTTGTAAAAGTGGTCTCTTGACCCGATGGTCTATGGATTTTTAGCAACTTACAACATGACTAGGATTAAGTCCACATAGGGTTGATATTATTAATGACACTATATATCCCTTTTTTTTCTAATTTGATAAAAATTAATACATATTACAAAATGTTAGACATTATTAATTTTTTATATTTATTCTATTATATAAAAATTGGATTTTTGCACTTAATGATAAAGCTGACGTGACACGCTTCTAAGAGTGTTTTCTGATTCAATTTTTTTAACTCATTAAATACAATTTATTACAATGGATTAATTATATCAACTAATTGTAAAAATAATCTTTTTATCACTTTGGATATTTTAACTCTTTTTTGTTTGTTTTTTTTTCTCTTTACGTGTAATTTTGTTTTGCGTTAACTTTGTTTATTTAATGATGAAATATACTCATATTAATTCTATCATGTAATAGACTATTTTTCTCCTATGTATTTTAATTTGTATAGTTACTATTAGTCTTGCTGTTTTTGTTTTCTTGAATTGTTCTTTATTTTTTTATGACTTGATAATTTAATAAAAAAAAGCAAAGAAAGAAAAAAAAATGATGGCCAAAGACGGAGGCTAGAAGCCTAAAGCAGTAACATCATTCTTTATTATTATTATTATTTTTAACATTCTTTAATATAAGCTTTATTTTTTATTATTTATTATTATTAATACTTTTATTATTTTCTTCTCTAATGATGAATCTCCTTATAATAATTCTTTGATAGAATATTTTTTTGGTTTAATAAATTTTTGCCCTTTTTTGTCAAAAATAATATATATTAGGAGAAAAAAAAGATACAAATTAAATTTTAAAATCCAAATTTAAATAAGAAGTGCAAAGGGCAACTATTGAATTGAGATCTAGAATTCATTTGGTAGATTTAAATTCTTTGTATTATCGTTATTGAAAATTTCAAATAATATTATAAAATTCTAGATATTTTTTATCTTATTGTTCTTAAATTGTACATTATACCATGTATTTCATGAGTTTTTTATTTTGAAATAAATGTAATATTATATATTTTTTTATACAAAGGGATAATGAAGTTGAAGTAAATAAAAAAATAAATTATATAATAAAATACAAATTTTTAGAATTTCTAGCACAATTGACAAATTTTTAGTTTCAAAATTAAATAATTTTTTACTCTATACTTTTTTTATTTTATTTGATATTTTTATAATTTCTTTCTTGATTTTCTTAATTAATTATGATTGTAATAATTCATCACAAATTTGTGTTTTATAGAAAATATTTGTCAATCATAAAATATAGAAGACTTAACCAAAAAATTTAAAAAATGTTGGTTAACCACAAAATAAAAAATTATGAATTGTAATTTAATTATGTTGTAAAATACAAATTGGGACTATTTAAAATTAATTTTTTATCATTAATATTAATTTAATTATTTATACTACCAAAATTATTCTTTATTATATCCTATTCATTTTTATTCATTGATGATCTTTAATGATCAATTTTAAATGAAAATTTGAATTGATTAAATTGATTTTTTTCAGTTAGTAATATAATTATTGTGGCATTTTCTTTCTTCAGTAATATTTTCTATTTTATTTAACCTGATTAATCATCTTTTTCATATTTTATACTAATTTAACTAACTCAAGTTAATAAATTTCAGTTATTTTAATTCTTGAAACTTTTTATTCTAATATATATTTCAATTAATGCATTAATATAATTTTAATATTTATATGTCATTAATAATAATAATCTCATTTTAAAATGATATATATATATATATATATATATATATATATTTAATTGTAAAAAATCTACTATTTTTTATATGATTAGATTAGACATATTTATATTCAATTTATTTGATTACTTGATTAGAATTAATTATATTAAAAGATTAGATTAAGATTATGGTAGACTAATTATATTGTTATTAAAAGATTAATATTATGATAGATTATCATTATTTTATTATTTTTTATTTTTGATATTAATTTAGATATTTAGTTTTTTATTATTATTTTTTACTCTCTTATTCTAGGTATTTATTTTCATAAATATTGATAAATTAAACAAGGTACTGTATATCTTCTTTTTGTTCCTCTTTTATATACACACAAAATTTATTAAATTATTTCTCTTCCCCTAATAATTTTTTTCTCTTCTATTTATATTTCTTTGCTTCAATATTTTATTGGTTCTTATTTTTTAAAATTTTACTTTAATTTATGTATTTATTCTTATTACACCTAATATTTCTTATTTATGTGTAATATACATTCTTATATATGATATAGAAATATATTTTGATTCTATTAACTTGCCAAATTTTTTAAAAAAAATCTAAAATTAAAGCACAAAATTATATTTATAGATATTTTACCTTTTTAACTAAAAAATATAATTTTTTGCTATATTTATTGAAATTCTAAGTTAAATATGAATACTGATTTTTAAAATAGAATAAATTTATTTTAAATTTTTTACTTCTAAAAATAATATTCTATAAATGTTAGATTTATTTGGATGAATAAGTAATAGTAAATATAGAATTATTTAGAATGGATAGAACTAAGCACATCTTTTTATTAAAAATACGAATTTAAAAATATTATATTCAATTTTTAATAGCTAACTTTCTAATTGAACCATTGTATGTTCAAAAGATTTTGAATAAATAAAATAATTTAAGTATATAATTTTTTAAAAAATTTAATTAATTCAAGATATTTATTGTCGTTGATTAAAAAGTAAATTGAAATAACAATTTAATATTTATATACTCTTAAATATTATTTATTTATTTTCTAGCATATTTTATCATCCAATGATCACATTAATATAATTTAATTTAATAAAATTATTTATCATCATTTGATTGAATAAAAATTCTAGTTTATCTGAAAATTCTAGGATTTCTTAACCTCAAGATCCTCCATGTCAAATCATTAAGAAATATAATTGAGAGCGTGGAAGCGTCCCTTCATTCGAGGGCATGATTGAGATCAGATAGCTTGGCTCTTATGGTTCTTTGATCTTCGTCAACTAAAACCTTCTATATTTCTTATAGGGCTGAATCGCAACTCAAATGTGGAAAAAGAGCTACGGAGGCGGGGTTGATGTGTTGAGGACCAAAATCCTGAAGTCATTATTTTTATTTGAGTGTGACACTCATTAAACCTTAAAATCCAAATAAAATAGTATCTCTGGTTTTAATCTCATTTATCCAAATCAAAAGTAATAATGACTTATTTAATTCAACATTTATGACAATAAATGAGAACACCGTTATATAAGTCATTTAATGTGAAATTCGTTAATTTTTTATTATAATTAATATATGCATTATCCATAAATATATTAAAAAATAATAATTTTCTAACCATCTTCCATTTGAACTATACATATATATTTTTCTGAGATAATCACATCTTATAAATTTTATGGTACATCTGAATGTTATTTTTCTAGTTACTTTAATAATCCGGTCTGTCTCATATATTAGTTATGAAATTACCACAGCTTTTATCATATTAGTGTCACAACGAAACCATGATGATCTCCATACCAAAATACTCAACCACATAAATTAAATTTGGATGAGAAAACTTAGAAATTACATGCAAAATGATCTCATGCATACATATTTCTAACTGGTCCAACTTGAATAAAAATTCTATTTTATTCGGTGACAGACTTGATGAATCCATATTTGATGATAAATTTTGGCATGAATTGAATGGATTTCATCACATAAACTTAGATGTATTCACTTATATAGCATACCTTTGTGATTTTCTTCCAAATTGCACTTAATTATAAAAACATATTTTTTAGGCTCTAAAAATGCTAATTTTAATTCCCTTAAATTTTATTCGATGTCTTGATATGTCTGTTAAGTGATTTCAAGTTTTAGAAACCAAGGTTAGATTGGAAGAAATGGAAAAAGGAGCAAGCAAGAGTAGGAAATCATGAAGAAATGAAGATTTGGAATTTCTACAGCCATGCACACGCGCCCCAATGCCCGCATATGCATCTCCCGTTTTGTTCCTCGTCCGTGTATGCGGACCACACTGCTGCGTACACAGGAATGCTGGCATGTGCCTCATTAGTGGAAACACATTGGGGGCAATTTTTGAGTTCCTTTTGGCCTAGTTTCATGTCCAATTCGAAGATTAGAGGCTGAGGGGTGAAGGAAGCTTGGACACAACACTCCATTAGTTAGATTTTTATATAGTTTTGAGTTTTAGAGAGAGAAACTCCTCCTTCTCTCTAGGTTTTAGTGTTCCTTGTTCATTTTTACTTCAATCATGGATTAAATCTTTGTTAATTTCAATTTTTATTACTATAATTGTAGTTTCTATTCTCTAATTTTACTTAGCACTCTTGCAATTTTAGTTATTTTGGGTTATGAATTTGGATCTTGTTGGATTTAATTTCTAGTAATACATTGAGGTTTTTCATGTTTCATTTATGTTATTTGAATTGTTATTGTTAATTGTTGATAGTGAGTAACTTTAATTTGGATTGCTTTCTCAATTTCATGATGTCTTTTATCATTTCTCACCAAGTATTTGAGAAAATGTCACTTATGATTATGGAGTAGATTTTTTTTTCTTGGCCTTGGATTTGAGTAATTAGAGACTTTTTAATTGTAAGAACCTAGTATTGGTTGGTAATTGAAGGTTCCTAGTTTACTTGAACTCCACTAAATCTAGTCCATTATTAGAAATTGAATAGGACTTGTGGACTAGAGTTAATTGTACTCACTTGACTTTCCTTCAATTGTTAGAGGATAACTAAGTGAGAGCAATAGGCATTCACCATCACACTTAAGGAAGACTGATAAACCATTATTTTATGATTTATATTGTGTTTAATTGAGTAGTTTTATCAAGTCTTTACCCACTTATTCATATGATTAGCATGATATTACAATTCGTTCCCAAAATTATTCCATGGTTGAAAACTTGCTTCCTAGAGATCTTTTAAATATGTATTTTAACTCTCCTTTATCCCATTCGATGTCGTGATCCGTGTCTTAAGTGTTTCAGGATTCATAGGGCAAGAATGGCTTAGAGAATGGAGAGAAAGCTTGCAAAAATGGAAGGAACACAAGAAACCAAGGAGATGACCAGCGAACAAAGACGCGAGTGCATGGCTCACGCGAGCACGCGAAAAGAAGAAATCGCAGCGACGCGAAGGCGTACCTGACGCAAACGCGTGGATTGAAGTCTGCACGAATGACGCGAATGCGTGGACGACGCGAACGCGTGACAAGGAAAATCGCTGAATGACACAAACGCGTGGATGACGCGTACGTGTGACCTGCGCAATCTACAAAAATAACAGAATATGCTGGGGGCGATTTCGGGCCGCGTTTTGACCAGTTTTTGGCCCAGAAACACAGACTAAAGCTAGGAAACATGCAGAAACTCAACACGCATACACACACATTCAGATACATGGAGATTAGGATTACTCTTAGTTTTAGATCTGAATCTAGATTAGCTTTACATTAGTAGTTTATGTTTTTGCTTTGGATTTTTGGATGCTGAAGAATCATTACCTCCGTAAAGACATCACTTTAGTTTGTTTCCTTATTCCTTTACTTCTATTAGTTGCTCATTGACCCTATTCAATTAAGTATGTTGCATTTTGAATTTATTAATATATAGAGTTAGTTTTATTTTAATTAAATTTAATTTTATATTTTACTCTATTTAATTTATTATGTCTTCTTACATTTTTATGAATATTAATTCCATGTCAATAGGGTAGAATTTCTACTTGACATAGGGGTTGATTAAGAGGAGACACTTGAGTTGGAATGCTCGAGTGTTTAGTTAATTTGAACATTGTTGGCTAATTCTATATCTACTAACGCTAGACCTTCCCATGGGAAAGGACTAGGATCTGCGGATAAGAATCAGTCCATCACTTGACTTTCTTTTACTCAGTAAGGGTTAACTAAGTGAAAACAACAACCGCTTTACATTACACTTGAGAAGATTCCAACAAGGATAGAACTTCCGATTAATCAACTCCCCAGTCAAGGCTTTTTATATTAATAATAATTCTTAGTTTTATTGCTTTAATTTACAATTATTTTAATTACTCATTATCCAATTCAAACCTTCTGGAAAATTTCTAATTAATAAATTAGCACTCTTTCCTGCAACTCGTTGAGAGACGACTTGGGACTCATACTCCCAGTATTTTTAATTTTAATTTTTGTGACAACTCCTTTTAAATTGAGAAGGCGGATCTTAGTTGGTTAAGAACTGTACTTGCAACGCAATTCATTTATTAAATTTCTTAACTGGTCGATTTCCGCCACCATCAATTTTTGGCGCCGTTGCCAGGGAGTTGCAATAGTGTACTAGATTATTAATTAGTGTACATATTTTTATTTTTATTTGCATATTTTATTTTTATTTTGTTACCATGAGCTATATGTCTTTCTCATTGAATGATGCGTTCATTGCCTGGTCCAAGCTTAGCCGCTTTTGATCCTGAAATTGAAAGAACTCTTTCACATATTAGGCGAGCTCGACGTCGGTTAGCCTCTGAGGGTGGTGAAGTGATTGTTATCGATTCACCAGTCTCATCTGAGGGCGAATCTGAACCGCCATCTGAAAGCGAGACAAGCTCATTTACTACTGATTCAGTTGATTCACGTGCAGGTAACATGGCAGCACCTAGGAGGATTACTCTCCAGGAGGCAGGAGCCCCAGATTTTACACTGCAACCGTATCAAGTGCGTTATCTAAATCTGGCCGTAGACTTTAAACTGAAGACTGCACTAATCAACTTGATGCCCTAGTTTCATGGCTTACCTTCTCAAGAGCCTATTAAGCAGCTTAAGAATTTCCAGACAGCCTGTTCTACTGTTAGGCGTCATGGTGCAGATGAAACCTCTATTCTGTTAATTGCTTTCCTGTTTTCTCTTGAGGAAAAAGTGAGGGAATGGTACTACACCCAACCTGAAGTAACTGTTACTAACTGGGATACGCTTAGAAGAGAATTTTTGGAAAAATACTTTCCAGCTGAAGTTACTGATAGATTGAGGAAAGAGATTTCAATGATTGTTTAGGGCGAATCTGAGACTCTCTACGAATATTGGGAGCGCTTCAACAATCTCCTGGACGCGTGCCCCCATCACATGATCGATAGATTAGTATTGATCAGCTACTTCACTCAAGGCATGAACCCCCAGGATAAGACTACACTGGATGGTGCTAGTAATGGTTCCCTGAAAAAGTACAAGACCGTAGATGAAGCATGGCAACTGATCAGCGACTTACCTGAGTCCACTAGAAATCACAGGCAGAGGCGTAGCCACTCAAAAGCTGTTGCAGAGATCTCCTCTAGCGTTAAAACTACTGCTCTTACCCAGAGTATATGTGAAATGACCAACCTACTGAAACAGATGCAGTTAAACCAACAACAAACACATAAAGCTCAGCCTTTCCCACCACAGCAAAGCCAACAGTTGGTTCCACAAAGAGTGTGCGGGATCTGTGCTGATTATAGTCATTATACTGATGAATGTCCGCAGCTCCAACAGGAAGACAACACTGTGGCAGCCACTCATAACTTCTATGACCGCCCAAATCAAGGATACAATCAACAGGGTGGCAACTACAACCAAGGTGGAAACTATAACCAAGGATGGCAAGACAACTCCAACCAAGGTTGGAGGGACAACTATAATAGAGGAGGCAGAGACAACAATGAAAACCAGAGGTGGAATAACAATAATAACAACAGACAGCAAAATTAGAACCAACCTTACAGAGCACCTCACTTAAGACAACCCCAAGGACCCCAGCACAACCAACAGTAGATTTCTCAGATCACTTACTCCAATTCCTCATCAAATAATGAAATGCTCCGTTCTCTTGCACAAGGGCAACAAGACATGCAAGCGTAGCTGAACTCTACTTTAAATGGTATGACTGCCACTTTACAAGCTCTCGTCTCCCGATTAGATTCATCACATAATTCCACTAACAACCAACCTTCAAGCTCCAGTGGGATTCCTTCTCAACCCTTACCTAATCCAAAGGGTGGCATCAATGCCATAACTTTAAGGTCCGAAACCACATTACAGGAGAGGAACCATGAGGAGCCAAGCTCACCAGAACACGTCCCAGCTGAGGATGTGGTGGAAGTGGAAGATGCTGAAGAAGAAGAGGACGTGCAAAACATAGTTGAAGAAGAAGCAGCTCAACCGCAGAATGAAACATCAAAGGATGCAGAAGCTGCAAGTAATACTACCCCTATCCCATTTCCACACCTTGCAAGGAAGCCCAGAAAGCAGATGGAACTTGATCCCAAAATTGTAGAAATATTCAAAAAGATTGAGGTAACTGTCCCCCTTTTTGATGTTATTCAGCAGGTACCTAAATATACAAAGTTTCTAAAAGATTTGTGCATACATAAAAATAAAATTAATGAATTAGAAACTATTCCTTTAGGTAGTTCTATATCTGCTTTAATGGGGGGTATACCTAAAAAATGTAGTGATCCAGGTCTAAGTATGGTTAACTTTACCATTGGAGGAGTAATATTTTCTGACTGCATGTGTGATTTAGGGGCGTGTGTTAGTATAATTCCTTTGTCTATATATGATACTTTGAGGCTCCCTCCCTTAAAAAGGTCGGCAGCTCATTTTGTGTTAGCAGATAAAAGCATTATTACAGTAGTTGGAATTGCTGAAGATGTATTAGTGAGCATTAAGGGGCTCACATTTCCCATTGACTTCTATATCCTGGAAATACCCCCTAATGACTCAAGAAGACCATCATCAATCCTTCTTGGAAGACCATTCCTGAAGACTTCAAAGTTCAAGTTGGATGCATTCTCAGGAACGTACTCCTTCGAGATAGATGGAAGAACAGTGAGTTTCAGTTTAAATGAAGCTATGAAGCACCCTCCGGAAGACCATTCTATCTTCCAGTGCGACATTATTGATGAAACTGTAGCTGAAGTTTACCAAGAACAAATAGAAGAGAAGCACATGGAGCAAGGTCCAAGTGTGGGAACACTTTTTGAAAACAATGAAGACCCTTTACCATTATCACCAGCCTCGGATGATCCAGAGCCTAGCTACGAGCAGAAATTAGAATTAAAGCCCTTTCCTCCACACCTCAAGTATGATTACCTTGAGGATAATCAGAAGTTTCCAGTTATCATTGCAAAGGAACTTACCTCTCAACAAGAGGAGCAATTGCTCAGTGTGCTGAAAAAACATAAGAAAGCAATTGGATGGAGCTTGGCGGATATAGTAGGCATCAGTCTCCAAGTTTATGAGCATAGAATATTCTTAGAAGAGGGAGTAAAGCCTATCCGTCATCCTCAAAGAAGATTGAATCCCACCATCTTAGAAGTTGTCAAGAAGGAAGTGACCAGGCTACTTGAAGCAGATATCATTTACCCCATATCAGACAGTGAATGGGTCAGCCCAGTACAAGTAGTGCCCAAGAAGTCTGGAGTCACAACAATAAAGAATGAGCACGGAGAGCTCCTGACAACTAGAGTGCAGAATTCATGGAGAGTTTGCATTGACTATAGGCGTCTCAACCAAGCCACTCGCAAGGATCATTACCCCTTGCCATTTATTGATCAGATGCTTGATTGCCTATCAGGTAAATCTCATTATTATTTTTTAGATGGTTATACAGGATATTTTCAAATTCAGATAGCTCCTGAAGACCAGGAGAAGACCATTTTTACATGTCCCTTTGGAACGGATGCTTATAAAAGAATGCCTTTTGGCTTGTGTAATGCACCTGCTACTTTCCAAAGATGTATGATGAGTATCTTTTCAGATCTTATTGAGAACTGTATGGAAGTTTTAATGGATGATTTTAGCATATATGGTGATTCATTTAGCCTTTGCTTGGATATTTTATCTAAAGTATTAGACAGATGTGTTAGTACAAACCTTGTGTTAAATTTTGAGAAATGTCACTTTATGGTAAAACAAGGAATTGTACTAGGACATGTTGTGTCTAATACTGGTATTTCTGTAGATCCAGCAAAGGTGGATGTTATTTCTAGTTTGCCTTACCCCTCCTCCGTGATGGAAGTCCGTTCGTTCCTTGGCTACACAGGTTTTTACAGGAGATTCATTAAGGACTTCAGTAAGGTAGCACTGCCTTTATCCAAATTGCTGCAGAAAGGTATTGAGTTCGAGTTCAGTAAGGACTGTATGCAGGCATTTGATAAGCTGAAGATCGCTCAGACTCAAGCTCCAATTGTAAGAGGACTGGTATGCGAAATTGCTACTCGGGTTGTGAATTGTTGTTCGAAATTGATTCCCTGGCAATGGCACCAAAAACGGATGCACAGGACCATGGTCTAAACATATCTTCACAACTTCGCATAACTAACCAGCAAGTGCACTGGGTCATCCAAGTAATACCTTACGTGAGTAAGGGTCGAATCCCACGGAGATTGTCGGTATGAAGCAAGCTATGGTCACCTTGTAAATCTCAGTCAGGCAGATATAAAACAGTAATGGATTTTCGAAAATAAATAATAGAATAGGGATAGAGGTACTTATGTAAATCATTGGTAGGAATTTCAGATAAGCGAATGGAGATGCTTTTCGTTCCTCTGAACCTCTGCTTTCCTGCTATCTTCATCCAATCAGTCTTGCTCCTTTCCATGGCTGGCTTTATGTGATACATCACCATTGTCAACGGCTACTTTCGGTCATCTCTCGGGAAAATGATCCAATGCCCTGTCACGGCACGGCTAATCGTCTGGAGGCATCACCCTTGTCAAGGGCTTCATCTTATCCTCTCACTAAAAATGATCAACGCACCCTGTCACGGCACGGCTATTCATCTGTCAGTTCTCGATCATGCTGGAATAGGATTTACTATCCTTTTGCGTCTGTCACTACACCCAGCAATTGCGAATTTGAAGCTCGTCACAGTCATTCAATCATTGAATCCTACTCGGAATACCACAGACAAGGTTTAGACCTTCCGGATTCTCTTGAATGCCGCCATCATTCTAGCTTACGCCACGAAGATTCTGGTTAGGAGATCTAAGAGATACTCATTCAGTCTAAGGTAGAACGGAAGTGGTTGTCAGGCACGCGTTCATAGGGAATGATGATGATTGTCATGTTCATCACATTCAGATTGAAGTACGAATGAATATCTTAGAAGCAAAACAAGATGAATTGAATAGAAAACAGTAGTACTTTGTATTAATCTTTGAGGAACAGCAGAGCTCCACACCTTAATCTATGGAGTGTACAAACTCTACCGTTAAAAATACATAAGTGAAGGTCCAGGCATGGCCGAATGGCCAGCCCCTCTGATCTAAGAACCAGGCGTCCAAAGATGGTCAAAAAGACGTCTAATACAATAGTAAAAGGTCCTATTTATAATAAACTAGCTACTAGGGTTTACATGAGTAAGTAATTGATGCATAAATCCACTTCCGGGGCCCACTTGGTGTGTGCTTGGGCTGAGCTTGAGTGTTGCACGTGTAGAGGTCCTTCTTGGAGTTGAACGCCAGTTTTTGTGCCAGTTTGGGCGTTCAACTCTGGTTTTGGATCCTTTTTTGGCGCTGGACGCCAGATTTGGGCAGAAAGCTGGCATTGAAGGCCCGTTTACGTCATCTATTCTTGGCCAAAGTATGGACTATTATATATTTCTGGAAATCCCTGGATGTCTACTTTCCAACGCAATTGGAAGCGCGCCATTTCAAGTTCTGTAGCTCCAGAAAATCCATTTTGAGTGCAGGGAGGTCAGAATCCAACAGCATCAGCAGTCCTTCTTCAACCTCTGAATCTGATTTTTGCTCAAGTCCCTCAATTTCAGCCAGAAAATACCTGAAATCATAGAAAAACACACAAACTCATAGTAAAGTCCAGAAATGTGAATTTAACAAAAAAACTAATGAAAACATCCCTAAAAGTAACTAGATTCTACTGAAAACATACTAAAAAAATGCCAAAAAGCGTATAAATTATCCGCTCATCACAACACCAAACTTAAATTGTTGCTTGTCCCCAAGCAACTGAAAATCAAATAGGATAAAAAGAAGAGAATATACTATAAATTCCAAACTATCAATGAAACATAGCTTCAATCAAATGAGCGGGACTTATAGCTTTTTTTGCCTCTTGAATAGTTTTGGCATCTCACTTTATCCATTGAGGTTCAGAATGATTGGCATCTATAGGAACTCAGAGTTCAGATAGTGTTATTGATTCTCCTAGTTCAGTATGATGATTCTTGAACACAGCTTCTTTATGAGTCTTGGCCGTGGCACTAAGCACTTTGTTTTCCAGTATTACCACCGGATACATAAATGCCACAGACACATAATTGGGTGAACCTTTTCAGATTGTGACTCAGCTTTGCTAAAGTCCCCAATTAGAGGTGTCCAGGGTTCTTAAGCACACTCTCTTTTTTTTTTTTGGCTTTGGACCTTGACTTTAACCGCTCAGTCTCAAGTTTTCACTTGACACCTACACGCCACAAGCACATGGTTAGGGACAGCTTGGTTTAGCCGCTTAGACCAGGATTTTATTCCTTTAGGCCCTCCTATCCACTGATGCTCAAAGCCTTGGGATCCTTTTTATTTGCCCTTGCCTTTTGGTTTTAAGAGCTTTTGGCTTTTTCTGCTTGTTTTTTCTTTTTCTTTCTATTTTTTTTTTCGCCTATTTTTTTCTGCAAGCTTTGTTCTTTGCTACTTTTTCTTGCTTCAAGAATCATTTTTATGATTTTTCAGATTATCAAATAACATGTCTCCTTGTCATCATTCTTTCAAGAGCCAACATATTTAACATTCTTAAACAACAACTTTAAAAGACATATGCACTGTTCAAGCATACATTCAGAAAACAAGAAGCATTGTCACCACATCAATATAATAAAACTAAGTTCAAGGATAAATTCGAAACTCGTGTACTTCTTGTTCTTTTGAATTAAAACATTTTTCATTTAAGAGAGGTGATGGATTCATAGGACATTCATAACTTTAAGACAGAGTTACTAACTACTAATGATCATGTAATGAAGACACAAACATAGATAAGCACATAACATAGAAAACGAAAAATAGAAGAAATAAGAACAAGGAATGAATCCACCTTAGTGATGGTGGCGTTTCCTTCTTGAGGAACCAATGATGTCTTTGAGCTCTTCTATGTCTCTTCCTTGTCTTTGTTGCTCCTCCCTCATTGTTTTTTGATCTTCTCTTATTTCATGAAGCATGATGGAGTGCTCTTGATGTTCCACCCTTAGTTGTCCCATATTGGAACTCAATTCTCCTAGGGAGGTGTTGATTTGCTCCCAATAGTTTTGTGGAGAAAAGTGCATTTGAGACATCTCCGGGATCTCATGGTGATGATCTTCATACGCCTCTTGAGCTCCATGAATGGGCTCTCTTGCTTGCTCCATCTTTTTCTTAGTGATGGGCTTGTCCTCTTTAATAAGGATATCTCCCTCTATGTCAATCCCAGCTGAATTGCATAGGTGGCAAATAAGGTGAGGAAAGGCTAACCTTGCCATAGTGGAGGACTTGTCAGCCACCTTGTAGAGTTCTTGAGGTATAATCTCATGAACTTCCACCTCTTCTCCAATCATGATGCTATGGATCATGATGGCCCGGTCTATAGTAACTTCAGACTGGTTGCTAGTGGGAATGATTGAGCATTGAATGTACTCCAACCATCCTCTAGCTACAGGCTTGAGGTCCAATCTTCTTAGTTGAACCGGCTTGCCTTTGGAGTCAATCTTCCATTGAGCTCCTTCTACACATATGTCCATAAGGACTTGGTCCAACCTTTGATCAAAGTTGACTCTCCTTGTGTAGGGGCGTGCATTCTCTTCCATGTTTGGCAAGTTGAACGCCAACCTCACATTTTCCGGACTAAAATCCAAGTATTTCCCCCGAACCATTGTAACATAGTTCTTTGGATCCAGGTTCTTACTTTGATCATGGTTCTTGGTGATCCATGCATTAGCATAGAACTCTTGAACCATTAGGATGCCGACTTGTTGGATGGGATTTGTTAGAACTTCCCAACCTCTTCTTTGAATTTCATGTCGGATCTCCGGATACTCATTTCTTTTGAGTTTGAAAGGGACCTCAGGGATCACCTTCTTCTTGGCCACAACATCATAGAAGTGGTCTTGATAGGCTTTGGAGATGAACATTTCCATCTCCCATGACTCGGATGTGGAAGCTTTTGTCTTCCCTTTCCCCTTTCTAGAGGATTCTCCGGTCTTAGGTGCCATCAATGGTAATGGAAAAACAAAAAGCTTATGCTTTTACCACACCAAACTTAGAATTTTGCTCGCCCTCGAGCAATAAAAGAAAGAATAGATGAAGAAGAAGAGGAAATGGAGGAGAGGGGGAGTGGGAAGTGTTTCGGCCAAGAAGGGTGTAGATGGGTGTGTTGTGTGAATTTGATGAAGAGTGGAGGGCTTTATATAGGGAAGGAAGGGGGGAAAGTTTTGGCCATATGGGTGGGTTTGGGTGGGAAATTGGTTTTGAATTTTGAAGGTAGGTGGGGTTTATGAGGTAGGTTTATGGGAAAGAGTGGATGGATGTGAATGGTGAAGAGGTGATAGGGAAGAGAGATTGAGGTGATTGGTGAAGGGTGGGGATCCTGTGGGGTCCACAGATCCTGGGGTGTCAAGGATTTGCATCCATGCACCAATTAGGCATGCAAAATGCCTTTGCACACAACTCTGGGCGTTCAGCACCAGGTTGGTGCCCATTTTGGGCGTTCAACGCCCATTTACTAGCCATTTCTGGCGTTGAACGCCAGAACCATGCTTGTTCTGGGCGTTCAGTGCCAGAATGCTGCCCATTTTGGGCGTTCAGCGCCAGAACTATGCTTTGTTCTGGCGTTGAACGCCAGGCAGATACTCCTCCAGGGTGTGATTTTTCTTCTGCTATTTTTGATTCCGTTTTCAATTTTTATATTTATTTTGTGACTCCACATGATCATGAACCTAATAAAACATGAAAAACAAAAACAAAATTAGATAAATAAACATTGGGTTGCCTCCCAACAAGCGCTTCTTTAATGTCAATAGCTTGACAGTGGGCTCTCATGGAGCCTCACAGATGTTCAGAGTATTGTTGAAACTCTCCAACACCAAACTTAGAGTTTGGATATGGAAGTTCAACACCAAACTTAGAGTTTGGTTGTGGCCTCCCAACACCAAACTTAGAGTTTGACTGTGGGGGCTTGGGTTGACTCTACTTTGAGAGAAGCTTTTCATGCTTCATCTTCATGGTTGCAGAGGGAGATCCTTGAGTTTTAAATACAAGGGAGTCCTCATTCCATTGAAGGACTAGTTCACCTCTGTCAACATCAATCACAGCTCTTGCTGTGGCCAGGAAAGGTCTTCCTAGGATGATGGATTCATCCTCTTCCTTTCCAGTATCCAGGACTATGAAATCAGCAGGGATGTAAAGGCCTTCAACCTTTACTAACACGTCCTCTACTTGTCCATAAGCCTATTTTCTTGAACTGTCTGCCATTTCTAATGAGATTTTAGCAGCTTGCACCCCATAGATTCCCAGTTTCTCTATTACAGAGAGGGGCATGAGGTTTATCCCTGAACCAAGGTCACACAGAGCCTTAAAGACCATGGTGCCTATGGTATAAGGTATTATGAACTTTCCAGGATCCTGTCTCTTCTGAGGCAATGTCAGTTGATCCAGATCACTTAGTTCATTGATGAACAAGGGAGGTTCAACTTCCCAAGTATCAATGCCAAATAATTTGGCATTCAGCTTCATGATTGCACCAAGAAACTTGGCAGTTTGCTCTTCAGTAACATCCTCATTCTCTTCAGAAGAGGAGTACTCATCAGAGCTCATGAAGGGCATAAGGAGGTTCAATGGAATCTCTATGGTCTCTAGATGAGCCTCAGATTCCTTTGGTTCCTTAGAGGAAAGCTCCTTATTGATCACTGGACGTCCCAGGAGGTCTTCCTCCTTGGGATTCACGTCCTCTCCTTCCCTTACAGGTTCGGCCATGGTGCTTATGTCAATGGCCTTGCACTCTCCTTTTGGATTCTCTTCTGTATTGCTTGGGAAAGTACTAGGAGGGATTTCAGTGATTCTTTTACTCAGCTAGCCCACTTGTGCTTCCAAATTTCTAATGGAAGACCTTGTTTCATTCATGAAACTCACAGTGGCCTTAGACAGATCAGAGACTAAGTTTGCTAAATTAGAAGTATTTTGTTCAGAGTTCTCTATCTGTTGCTGAGTGGATGATGGAAAAGGTTTATTATTGTTAAACCTGTTTCTTCCACCATTATTAAAGCCTTGTTGAGGCTTTTGATCCTTCCATGAGAAATTTGGGTGATTTCTCCATGATGAGTTATAGGTGTTTCCATAAGGTTCACCTAAATAATTCACCTCTGCTATTGCAGGGTTTTCAGGATCATAAGCTTCTTCTGCATAAGAAGCCTCTTGAGTACTGTTGGATGCAGCTTGCATTCCATTCAGACTCTGAGAAATCATATTGACTTGCTGAGTCAATATTTTGTTCTGAGCCAATATGGCATTCAGAGTGTCAATCTCAAGAACTCCCTTCTTCATAGGCATCCCATTATTCACAGGATTCCTTTCAGAAGTGTACATGAACTGGTTATTTGCAACCATGTCAATGAGTTCTTGAGCTTCTGCAGGCGTTTTCTTCAGGTGAATGGATCCACCTGCAGAGGTATCCAATGACATCTTAGATAACTCAGACAGACCATCATAGAATATATCCAGGATGGTCCATTCTGAAAGCATGTCAGAGGGACACTTTTTGGTCAGTCCTTTGTATCTCTCCCAAGCTTCATAGAGGGATTCACCTTCTTTCTGTCTGAAGGTTTGAACATCCACTCTAAGCTTGCTCAGCTTTTGAGGAGGAAAGAACTTGGCTAAGAAAGCCTTGACCAGCTTATCCCAAGAGTTCAGGCTATCTTTAGGTTGAGAGTCCAACCATATTCTAGCTCTGTCTCTTACAGCAAAAAGGAAAAGCATGAGCCTGTAGACTTCAGGATCTACTCCATTAGTCTTAACAGTATCACATATCTGCAAGAATTCAGTTAAGAACTGAAAAGGATCTTCAGATGGAAGTCCATGAAACTTGCAGTTCTGCTGCATCAGAGAAACTAATTGAGGTTTCAGCTCAAAGTTGTTTGCTCCAATGGCAGGAATGGAGATGCTTCTTCCATGTAAATTGGTATTAGGTGCAGTAAAGTCACCAAGCATTCTCCTTGCATTATTATTATTTTCGGTTGCCATCTCCTCTTCCTGTTCGAAAATTTCTGAAAGGTTATCTCTGGATTGTTGTAATTTAGCTTCTCTTAATTTTCTCTTCAGAGTCCTTTCAGGTTCTGGATCTGCTTCAATAAGAATGTTCTTGTCCTTGCTCCTGCTCATATGACAAAGAAGAGGGCACAGAAAAAATAATAATATAGATCCTTTATACCACAGTAAAGAGGTTCCTTTGTGAGTGGAAGAAAAGAGGGAGACAAAGAATGTGATGTAATGGAAGAAACACAACTGTGAGGAGGGTTGAGATGTGAGATGAGATGTTAGTAGATGAATACATAAATAGAATAAGATGGGAGAGGGAGAATTTTCGAAAATAATTTTTGAAAAAGGGTTAGTGATTTTCGAAAATAGTTTTTGAAAAAGGTTAGTAATTTTCGAAAAATTTTGAAATCAAAAATAAAAATAATTAGTTAATTAAAAAGAAATTTTTGAAAAAGAGGGAAGATATTTTCGAAAATTAGAGAGAGAGAGTTAGTTAGGTAGTTTTGAAAAAGTTAGGAAACAAATAAAAAGTTAGTTAGTTAGTTGAAACAAATTTTGAAAAGATAAGAAGTTAGGAAGTTAGAAAAAATATTTTGAAATCAAATTTTTGAAAAAGATATGATAAGAAGATATTTTGAAAAGATATGATTGAAATTAGTTTTTGAAAAAGATTTGATTTTTAAAATCTCAATTAATGACTTGGTTCACAAGAAATCACAAGATATGATTCTAGAACTTAAAGTTTGAATCTTTCTTAACAAGCAAGTAACAAACTTGAAATTTTTGAATCAAAACATTAATTGATTATGTTATTTTCGAAAATTTGATATAAAAATAAGAAAAAGATTTTTGAAAAATATTTTTGGAATTTTCGAAAATAACTAAAAAATGAAAAAGATTTGATTTTTGAAAAAGATAAGATTTTCAAATTGAAAATTTGATTTGACTCATGAAAACAACTTGATTTTAAAAATTTTTGAAAAAGTCAATCCAAATTTTCGAATTTGATGAGAAAAAAAGGGAAAGATATTTTTTTGAATTTTTATGATGAGGGAGAAAAACATGAAAATTATGCAATGCATGAGAATTTTAGATCAAAACATGTGATGCATGCAAGAATGCTATGAATGTCAAGATGAACACCAAGAATACTATGAAGATCATGATGAACATCAAGAACATATTTTTGAAAAATTTTTAATGCAAAGAAAACATGCAAGACACCAAACTTAGAATTCTTTAATGCTTAGACATTAAGAATTCAAGAATGCATATGAAAAACAACATACAACACAAAACAAAAAATCATCAAGATCAAACAAGAAGACTCACCAAGAACAACTTGAAGATCATGAAGAACACTATGAATGCATGAAATTTTCAAAAAATGCAAGATGCATATGCAAGTGACACCAAACTTATAACATGACTCAAGACTCAAACAAGAACAAAAAATATTTTTGATTTTTTATGATTTTATGATTTTTTTGGTTTTTTCGAAAATTATTTAGTAAAAGAAAAATAAGGATTCTAAAATTTTTAATATGAATTCCAGGAATCTTGCATTCTTAGTCTAAAGCTTCAGTCCAGGAATTAGACATGGCTCACTAGCCAGCCAAGCTTTCAATGAAAGCTCCGGTCCAAAACAATAGACATGGCCAATGGCCAGCCAAGTTTTAGCATGTAAATCAGGAACAGCAGCAGGTGGATTAACAACAACTAGCTTGCTCTTGATAACAAATTGCTGCCTCAGTCCAAATAAATTTAGACATGGCTTTATAGCCAGCCAGGCTTCGCATGCTTCGTGAAACACTAGAATTCATTCTTAAAAATTCTGAAGAAAAATATATTTTTGAAAACAATTTTTTTTTTCAAAAACAGGTGAGAAAATTTTGAAATATTTTTGAAAAATTTTTGAAAAGAAAACAAAAAGAAGATTACCTAATCTGACCAACAAGATGAACCGTTAGTTGTCCAAACTCGAACAATCCCTGGCAACGGCGCCAAAAACTTGGTATGCGAAATTGCTACTCGGGTTGTGAATTGTTGTTCGAAATTGATTCCCTGGCAATGGCACCAAAAACGGATGCACAGGACCATGGTCTAAACATATCTTCACAACTTCGCATAACTAACCAGCAAGTGCACTGGGTCGTCCAAGTAATACCTTACGTGAGTAAGGGTCGAATCCCACGGAGATTGTCGGTATAAAGCAAGCTATGGTCACCTTGTAAATCTCAGTCAGGCGGATATAAAACAGTAATGGATTTTTGAAAATAAATAATAGAATAGGGATAGAGGTACTTATGTAAATCATTGGTAGGAATTTTAGATAAGCGAATGGAGATGCTTTTCGTTCCTCTGAACCTCTGCTTTCCTGCTATCTTCATCCAATCAGTCTTGCTCCTTTCCATGGCTGGCTTTATGTGATACATCACCATTGTCAACGGCTACTTTCGGTCATCTCTCGGGAAAATGATCCAATGCTCTGTCACGGCACGGCTAATCGTCTGGAGGCATCACCCTTGTCAATGGCTTCATCTTATCCTCTCAGTGAAAATGATCAACGCACCCTGTCATGGCACGGCTATTCATCTGTCGGTTCTCGATCATACTGGAATAGGATTTACTATTCTTTTGCGTCTGTCACTACGCCCGGCAATCGCGAGTTTGAAGCTCGTCACAGTCATTCAATCATTGAATCCTACTCGGAATACCACAGACAAGGTTTAGACCTTCCGGATTCTCTTGAATGCCGCCATCATTCTAGCTTACGCCACGAAGATTCTGGTTAGGAGATCTAAGAGATACTCATTCAGTCTAAGGTAGAACGGAAGTGGTTGTCAGGCACGCGTTCATAGGGAATGATGATGATTGTCACGTTCATCACATTCAGATTGAAGTACGAATGAATATCTTAGAAGCGAAACAAGATGAATTGAATAGAAAACAGTAGTACTTTGCATTAATCTTTGAGGAACAGCAGAGCTCCACACCTTAATCTATGGAGTGTAGAAACTCTACCGTTAAAAATACATAAGTGAAGGTCCAGGCGTCCAAAGATGGTCAAAAAGACGTCTAATACAATAGTAAAAGGTCCTATTTATAATAAACTAACTACTAGGTTTACATGAGTAAGTAATTGATGCATAAATTCACTTCCGGGGCCCACTTGGTGTGTGCTTGGGCTGAGCTTGAGTGTTTCATGTGTAGAGGTCCTTCTTGGAGTTGAACGCCAGTTTTTGTGCCAGTTTGGGCGTTCAACTCTGGTTTTGGATCCTTTTCTGGCGCTGGACGCCAGATTTGGGCAGAAAGCTGGTGTTGAACGCCAGTTTACGTCATCTATTCTTGGCCAAAGTATAGACTATTATATATTTCTGGAAAGCCCTGGATGTCTACTTTCCAACGCAATTGGAAGGGCGCCATTTCGAGTTCTTTATCTCCAGAAAATCCATTTTGAGTGCAGGGAGGTCAGAATCCAACAGCATCAGCAGTCCTTCTTCAACCTCTGAATCTGATTTTTGCTCAAGTCCCTCAATTTCAGCCAGAAAATACCTGAAATTACAGAAAAACACACAAACTCATAGTAAAGTCCAGAAATGTGAATTTAACATAAAAACTAATGAAAACATCCCTAAAAGTAACTAGATTCTACTGAAAACATACTAAAAACAATGCCAAAAAGCGTATAAATTATCCGCTCATCAAGGACCAGACTGGAGCCAGCCATTTAAAATTATGTGTGATGCTTCCAACCATGCAGTAGGAGCGGCGCTGGCTCAGCATGAAGGTAATGATCCTTTTGTAATTGCTTATGCATCTAAGACTTTAGATGCTGCTCAATCTAACTATACTACTACTGAAAAAGAGCTTCTTGCTATTGTTTTTGCTCTGGATAAATTCCGAGCCTATTTACTTGGTACTAAGGTAGTAGTATACTCAGACCATGCAGCTCTAAAATATCTATTAGCTAAAAAGGAGTCCAAACCAAGACTAATACGTTGGATACTGCTGCTGCAAGAATTTAATTTAGAAATCAAGGATAGAAGTGGTAACCAGAATCTAGTAGAAGACCACTTGAGTCACCTTGAGTACATTAAGGATGATTCCACTCCTATAAGTGATAATTTCCCATTTGATAGTTTACATGCAGTATCTGAGATAGTTCCTTGGTATACACCTATAGCTAATTATCTAGTTAGCCACACTTTTCCTCCAAATTTCACTAAGCATCAAAGAGACAAGCTGAAAAGCGAGTCTAAATATTTTATATGAGACGATCCATATTTATGGAGGTGTGGTGCTGACCAGGTAATTAGATTGTGTGTACCTCAATCAGAATTCCAGTCCATTTTAGAAGCCTGCTACTCATCTGAGAGTGGAGGACATTTTGGCCCTCAAAGAACAGCTAGAAAAATTCTAGACTGTGGATTCTGGTGGCCTACTCTTTTTAAAGACGCTACTGAATTTTGTAAATCTTGTTCCCCATGCCAAAGGTTTGGTAATATATCCAAGAGGGATGAGATGCCTCAACAGATTATGCTTTTCTGTGAAATTTTTTATGTTTGGGGCATTGACTTCATGGGTCCATTTCCAAATTCTAATGGCTACTTTTATATACTGTTAGCTGTAGATTATGTTTCTAAATGGGTGAAAGCAATTCCTACCCGTACTGATGATGCTAACACTGTTGTTTCCTTTGTTAGAAACCATATTATTTGTCTTTTTGGATCTCCACGAGCAATCGTGAGTGATCAAGGCACTCACTTTTGTAACAGGAGACTAACAGGATTACTGAAGAGGCATGGGATAATTTACAAAGTAGCAACAGCTTACCATCCCCAAACCAATGGGCAAGCAGAAGTCTCTAACAGAGAAATAAAACATATTCTGGAAAAGATAGTAAAGCCCCATAGGAAGGACTGGAGTGCTAGGCTACAAGATGCACTCTGGGCATATAGAACATCATACAAGACACCTATTGGGATGAGCCCCTTCCACTTGGTATACGGAAAGGCTTGCCACCTTCCAATGGAGGTGAAACACAAGGCTTTCTGGGGTGTGAGGGAGTGCAACATGAATCTTGAGAAAGCTGGTGCTGAAAGGAAGCTGCAACTAGCAGAACTGGAGAATCTTTGCCTAGAAGCATATGACAACTCCAGGAGGTACAAAGAAAAGATGAAGTCTGTCCATGACAAGCACATAAAAAGAAGAGAATTCAGACCAGGGGAGTTAGTTCTTCTTTATAACCCCAGACTGAGGCTTATGCCAGGTAAACTGAGATCAAGATGGGAAGGTCCATACATAGTAGAAAAAGCAGAGCCATACGGAGTTTTCCACCTGCGTCATCCTTCTAGCTCCAAATTTTTAAAGGTCAATGGACATCGCCTGAAGCTTTATCATGGTGAGAAGATGAAAACAAAGAACTAGAGGTTTTCCTCTTGGAAGACCCACCAACAGAAGCAGAATGAGCCTAACGAGCATCCAACTTAAGGACGTAAAAGCAAAGTGCTAGGTGGGAGACAACCCACCATGGTATGATCGTTCCGTTTCAGTCTTAGATTTATTTCACTTTATTTCTATTTTTATGGTGTTAATGACTCTTCTCATAATTTCTGCATAAAGCCTGCATTCACATTTGCATTAGCATTCTGCATATCTTAAAAAAAAAAAAAAAAAAAAAAAACACGCACACGACGCGTAAGCGTCGCTGACGCATCCGCGTCATATGTGCGTTCTGAAGAAAAGAAGATTGAACAGAAAGTCACGCGAAAGCGTAGCTGGAGGCGTGCCTTAGGCACAATCATGCCCACGCGACCGCGTCATTTTGGAAATGAGCCACCCACGCGTCCGCGTCACCCACGTGAACGCGTGCCCCTAAAAATCAACGTAAAAGAGGTGTATGGCAGCAAGTTATGATGGAACTGGGCTGAAATGATGCTGGAAGCACCAGCCCCATCACGCGACAGCGTGCCCCACGCGGCCGCATCGTCCTCAAAACATGGCCATTCACGCGATCGCGTCGACCATGCGATCGCGTCACCCTAAAATTTGGCAAAATGGGTTTTAAACAGAGAGTTGCACGAATGCATGGCTGCCCTCGCGCCATTCGCATAAATAAAGTCACGCGTCCGCGTCACATGACAAAAAAATCACACACCACGCGACCACGTAACGCACGCATCTGCGTCACATGCGGCGCACAGAATTTCCACATCAGCCAAAATATCTTATCTTTTCTTCCCCAAATCCTAATTTTTCTTTTCCCTTATTATTTCTTTCTTCCCCCTTCTTCCTTCTCTACTCATTCTCACTTTTTACTTTCTCCTCCCTTATTTTCATCATCCATTATCAAGGTTCTTTTCTTTCTTTCTTTACTTTTTACTTTTCCTTTATTATTTTTATTTATATTTTCTTTTTCTTTTTACTTTCATTATCTATATTTTCTTTTTCTTTCTTTTCCTTTTTATTCCTTTAATTGTTGTTAGCAATTTAACTAGCTGATTATTTTCTTTTATAATTTTTGCTTGTGAGTTATTGTGGAATTGTTTGACAATTATATATTACTTTTCATATGGGATTGCTTGCATGTTCTACTTTATATTTTCAATAACATATTCACCATGCATGCCAAGTGTTTGTGAAAAAGCCCGTATGGCACTGTGCATTATTTTAAATTATTCTATTCTACTACTTTAATGCCTGTTTTTCACAAAACCCCTTTTATATTTTATTAATTAATTATAATT
Organism: Arachis ipaensis; assembly: GCF_059453495.1. Classification (NCBI taxonomy): domain Eukaryota; kingdom Viridiplantae; phylum Streptophyta; class Magnoliopsida; order Fabales; family Fabaceae; genus Arachis; species Arachis ipaensis. Next base: position 90,841,380 of record NC_142438.1, read on the forward strand.
GTCAATACAAACATATTATTAGTTTGAAAGCCTTGGTAATCTAACTTGGACATTGAATGCTTGATCTATGCTACTCATGCCTTTGCCAGCATGCCAATAAACATCTTGTATTTAATTGATATCACATGCACTTGCTATATCACCTTTGTTGAATGACGTGGCGGAAATTGGCGAGTCAAGAATTGTTATAAGATATGCGTTGCAAGTATAGTTCTTAACCAACCAGAAATCCGCTTATCAATTTAGAAGGGTGTCACAAAATTTAAAATTAAAATACTGGGAGTATGAATCCCAGGTCGTCTCCCAACGAGTTACAGAAAGGTGTGCTATTTTATTAATCAGATGTTTTCAAAATGGTTTGAATTGAATAACAGGAAATTAAATTAGATAATTTATGTAAATTAAATAAAAGCCTTGACTGGGAGTAGATTAGCTGGAAGCCCTATTCTTGTTGGAGTACTCTCAAGATTAATTGACAATTGAAGGTTGTCCTATTTATTTATCCCTTACTAGGTAAGGGAAAGTCAAACAAGTTGGAATGCTACTTCTATTCACAAGTTCCAACCCACTCAATTAAAAGGGATTGGTGTCAGTGACTAGAGGGCAATCCAACAATAAACCAAATTACAATTTTTCTTTTTGAGCATTCCAACTCAAGGGTTCCTTTCAATCAACTCCCCATCAAGTTAGGGAACTACTCGCTCATTGTGAATGTAGAATTCATAACATAGGAAAGGGAATTAAAGAAATACATGATAAATAGAAATCAAAGAAATCAATTAAAAATGAAAGTAATTCTTGTATTAATAAATTCTAAAATAATCCAATAGTAAAATTGAGTAAATTAAAGGACATGGAAGAGTAGAGCCAAGTAAAGAAAACGAACTAGAATGACGAAGTCTTGATGAGGTAATAACTCTTCTCAATATCCCAATGCAAAGAGCAATAGAAATAAAATCCTAAGAACTATGAATGTGTAGAGAGAAAACCTAGAGGAGGAGTAAAACTAGATCTAAAAACTAAATTTTTTGTAGAATGAATGTTGTTGTTGGTTTCTGCATGTTCTCTGGCTCTAGTCTGCTTTTCTGGGCCGAAAAATAGGTCAAAACAGGGCCCAAAATCGCCCCCAGCGAATTCTGCAGATTATGCAGATCGCGCACGTCACGTGATCGCGTCATTCATGCGACCACGTCATTCGGCGTTTTGCCCTGCCACGCGAGCGCGTCGTCTACGCCTCCGCGTCACTTGTGCTATTCCAATCCGCGCGGTTGCGTGAGCCATGCGGCCGCGTCACTGCGATTTCCTCTCTTTTGCGCGGTCGCGTGAGCCATGCGGCCGCGTCACTTCTCGCTGGTCATCTCCTCAATTTCTTGTATTCCTTCCATTTTTGCAAGCTTCCTTTCCAATCTCCAATTCATACATGCCCTATAGAGCCTGAAACACTTAACACACAGATCACGGCATCGAATGGAATAAAGTAGAATTAAAATACATAATTAAAAGTCTCTAGGAAGCAAGTTTTCAATCATGTAATAATTTTAGGAAGGAAATATAAATGCATGATAATCATATGAATAAGTGGGTAAGGATCATGATAAAACCACACAATTAAACACATTATAAACCATAAAATAGTGGTTTATCAACCTCCCCACACTTAAACATTAGCATGTCCTCATGCTTAGTTGAAGGAGATAAAATAAATGAGTAGGAACATGTAAAACTCATGCAATGCAATGCAACCTATATATGTGAATGCAACTATATGATTCTTGTCCACTTGATCAATAGTAAATAAGCTCTTCAAAATAATTACAAATCAAATTCCACTAATTCAATTCTTATACAGTAAGAACAGATAAAAATGCAAGAAGGTAGCTCATGAAAGCAGGGAACATAGAATTTTAAGCATTGAACCCTCACTGATGATATATGTACGCTCTAATCTCTCTAGTGTATAGGGCAATCACTCTATCCTTCTCTAATCATGCTCTCTAATTTTTGTTCTTCTCCTAACCAATCAACAACATTTAATATACCAATGCAAACATCATGAGGTCTTTTCAAGGTTGTAATGGGGCCAAGGTAATGGTAAGGATACATATGTGGCTAAGTAAGCTTATAGACTGAATCTTTAATTAACCCAAGTTTTAACATAACCTATATGTTCTATATAACTTTAGAATTCATACCTAGCTACCCAGAATTTTCCTTTCACATTCCATACTCGTGTATCAACTTTTTATTTTAATTTTATCATACATGCATTGATCTTTGAATTCTTAACTTAGCATTTGGGTAATTTTGTCCCCTTATTTATTTATTGAATATTTTTGGTTTTTCTTTTTTTTTTTTTACATAAACATAAAAATAAACATAGCTTATCAATGCACATAGATTTTTAATTCTTATAGTTTCACATGAGCAGGTATCCAAATTCCCATTGTATTATCATGACACATTCCCTTATTATCTTTTGTTCCCACAATTTCCCATACTTAATCAGCACACACAATTCTATCTTAAGCTAACCAAAGATTCAATTTGGGATATATAATTGTTTTTCCGCTTAAGGCTAGTAATGTGGTAAAATATAGAACAAATGGGATTTAAAGGCTCAAAGTGGCTAACAAAGGTAATTGAAAGGGTAGTTTAATTTGGATAAGTGAGTTTAAACAAATAATGGCCTCAATCATATGCAAGCATACAAATATAATAAACATTGGACATATAGGATGAAACAAAATATAGATTACAACCATAGAGAAGTAAACACACAAGAATAAAATAATTATGGTTAAATAATGTAACCATGCATAAAGGCTCAAATCTCACAGGTTGTGTGTTCTTTAGCTTAAAAATCATGTTCCAAATACAACTTCAAGCAAATTTAACATAAAATTTTTAATTAAAGTTAGTGAAATTTTGTTCCAAAAATAGGGTCTTAAAGGAAAACTTGTTGTCTTTTCAATCAAGTAGAATATGCATGCAACTAACCTATTACTATGAAATTTATCCTATTCTACAAAAGAAAAACTAACTAAATATCCTAATTTATTGGTGTTTAGGGAAGAGAAATTACCTCCGGAAGTCAGGTACTGACCGACCTCCCCACACTTAAGGCTTTGCACCGTCCTCGGTGCCATCTGTCAGGAACAAAAGGTGGGCTGGTAGCAGTATCTCCACAATCGGGACCATCATGGCTTCCTATGCTGGAAAAGAAAGTGGAGTCCGGGGTGTCTGAGTCCTTGAATTTTCCCATAATCAGCTCCTTGAGATATGTGAATCAGCGCTTGTTACGGCGCTCTCTCATCTTAGCTTTGTGTTCCTGTCGATCCAACCTCTCGAGTATCTGATGGAGCAGTTGGTCTGTTGTAGGTGCTTGTGGTGTTGAAGAAGGAATATTTTCAACCGGTTCAGTAGGATGGCTTGTGGCGGCTGGTGGAGGTCTGATGTATTTCCCGTTAGGGACATACTGATCATCCCGTGGGAGCATGGCTTTGGTGTCCCCAGCTCTGTAGGAAATTTCGGCTGCTGAGACAAGATCTGAGACTAAGACGGGAAAAGGTAAGTTGTCCGCAATTTGCACGTGTCCCATGGCATTCCGGATGTGTCATGGTAGGTTCAGAGGTTGGTCTGTAAGGATGCACCATAGTAGAACGGCCATGTCCGCAGTGAAAGAGGACTCGTGAGTGCTCGGAAAGACGTAATGGGACATGATCTGTTCCCATACGCGAGCCTCCAAGGTAAGTGCTGAAGCCGATATTCCCTTAGGGCGGGTACGATGGTATCCGTAGATCCAACGGCTGCCAGGTAGTGCAATAACTCTGAGAACGGCGTCCCAGTCAAATTGGTACATCTGGCGCTTGAGTGCGGCTTCTTGAAAGGCGTCCAATCCTTCTGGAACAGGGGGAAGACCTAGAGCTTTTTGAATGGCCTCTTCTGTAATGGGGACTTGCTTCTAACGGACAAAGACAGACTGCAGGGTTGGCAGGTGGAAGTTGGAGTAGAACTCGACTACCCAAGAAAGATTGACCTGCCTTGGCTGTCTCTGTAGGAAACCCCATTGTCTTTGTGCAATTTGCGGCTCAACAAAGGTAGCAATATGGTTTGGGAGGAGAAGAAGGTATTCGTTGTTGTAATTCCTTTCTGCCAGGATGGGGAACATCTGCTCACAGTAGCGATTGGAAAATCGCGCAGTGTCCTTTGCTGGGAAGGCTTTTTCTTTATCATCAACCTTTATAATCCTCTTAGTTCTTTTTGTTGAGGGTTTAACCGCAGTTGAAGAGGGCTCTGCCACTAATGCTCTTTTTGTTCCTCTTCTTACTGGTGGTTTGGGAGTAGCTTTCTCTTTTCCTTTCTTGGTGGCCATTCTGAAAAGGGAAAAAAAGAAAGTAACGTAAATTCAAAGAGAAAGAGCAAGGAAGAGGGTTGTATAAGTGATAAACAAAGCACGGTAAAGAGGATGTTGTTAACACATGGTCATGACTACATGTGAAAAGTTCATCAATGGAAATATAGCAAGTGCATTAGAGGATAATTAAATGCAAGGGGTTTATTGGCATGCAGGCAAAGGCATGAGTAGCATAGATCAAGCATTTAATTAGTTGAATGTGTTATCACTCGTAACAAACTAGCCATTACGTTTGTATTGAAAATTAAATTCAATTAATACAATAGTAAAGGGGATTTGTGAAAAGCAAGCATTGAATAGTAGAATAGAATAATGTAGAAAAATGCATGATGCCATATGGGCTTTTTCACAAACACAAAGCATGCATGGTAAATAAGGTATAAAAAGTATTAAAGTGAACATGCAAGCAACCCTTTAAAAAGGTATCTAATTGCCAAACAATTTTACAACAATCCACAAGCATATAATGAGGAATAATGACTTAAATAAATTTCCAACACCAAGTAAAAAGGAAAAAGAAAGAAAAAGAAAATATGGATAATGAAAGTAAAAAGAAAAGAAAAGAAGATAACATATAAAAATAAGGAGAATAATAGAAAAGTAAGGGGGAAAGAAGAAAAGAAAACTTTGTTAATGGGGGTGAGAGAGAGAGAGAGTAGAAAGTGATAAAGAAGGAAGAAGGAAGAAGGAAGAAGTAAGGAGGGAAAAAAGAAAATAGGATTTGAGGAAAAGAAAGATAAGATAATTGGCAAATCAGGGAAGCTGTGCGACGCAAGCGACGCGGTCGCGTGGGCACGCGGTCGTGCGACTTGCACTTATACTAATTGACGCGGTCGCGTCGGTCATGCGGTCGCGTGACCCGTTTTATGCTACTGGCGCGAGGGCAGCCTCGCACTTGCACAACTCTCTGTTCAAACTCTTATTGCGCCAAATGTTGGGTGACGCGATCGCGTGGGGCATGCGATCGCGTGAGTGGCCATTAGAAGGATATGACGCGGACGCGTGAGCCATGCGTCCGTGTGGGAAGAATTGTGCGTTCAGCGCCAATCCAGCACCACTCTAGCACAACTCTCGGTCGTGCACCCTTTTCACGTCGAATTCCAGGGCACGCGGCCGCGTGAGTGACACGGTCGCGTGGGAGGCCAATGTTTCCGCCCGACGCGAACGCGTCAACGACGCGGTCGCGTGGGACGATTTGTGCCACGAGCACGCCTCCAGCCACTCTTTCGCGTGACTCTCTGTTCGTTTTATTATTTTCTCCAATCACCTGCGACGCAAACGCGTCAATGATGCGGTCGCGTCGCGTGAATTTTTTTTTTTTTTAAATAAAAGTATGTAAATGCAGATGCACGAAATGTACTAAGAAAGAGAAGAGTTATTGAATAGGAAAACTAAGAATAAAGAAAAGAACGATCATACCATGGTGGGTTGTCTCCCACCTAGCACTTTGCTTTAACGTCCTTAAGTTGGACGCTCCACTAGCTCAGTCTTCGGCTATGTGGGGATCTTTCAAGAGGAAGATCTCGAGCTCCTTGTTTTTCTTCATCCTCTTTCCATGGTACAGCTTTAAACGTTGTCCATTAACTTTGATAAGTTCAGAGCTTGAAGGATGACTTAGGTGAAAAACTTCGTACGGTTCGGCCTTCTCTACTTTGTATGGACCTTCCCATCTTAATCTCAACTTGCCTAGCATGAGCCTCAGTTGAGATTTGTAAAGGAGGACAAGATCCCCAAGTTGGAACTCTTTTCTCTTGATGTGCTGATCATGTACAGCCTTCATCTTCTCCTTGTATAGTCTTGAGTTCTCATAAGCTTCTAGGCGAAGGCTTTCCAGTTCTTGCAGTTGCAACTTCCTTTCAGTTCTGGCTTTCTCAATTCCCATGTTGCACTCCTTTACTGTCCAAAAGGCTTTGTGCTCTACTTCAACAGGGAGATGACAAGCTTTTCCATAAACTAAGCGGAAAGGACTCATCCCAATGGGTGTTTTGTATGCTGTTCTGTATGCCCAGAGTGCATCTTGTAGCCTGATGCTCCAGTCTCTTCTATGAGGTTTGACTATCTTCTGCAAGATACGCTTTATCTTTCTGTTTGACACCTCGGCTTGCCCATTAGTCTGAGGATGGTAGGCTATTGCAACCTTATGAATTATCCCATGCTTCTTCATTAATCATGTTAGTCTCCTGTTACAAAAATAGGTGCCTTGATCGCTCACGATTGCTCGTGGTGATCCAAAGCGGCAAATAATGTGGTTTCTCACAAAGGAAACAACAGTGTTAGCATCATCAGTGCGGGTAGGAATTGCTTCCACCCATTTGAAAACGTAATCCACAGCTAACAATATATAAAAATAACCATTAGAATTTGGAAATGGACCCATGAAGTCAATGCCCCAAACATAAAAAATTTCACAGAAAAGCATAATTTGTTGAGGCATCTCATCCCTCTTGGATATATTACCAAATTTTTGGCATGGGAAACAAGATCTACAAAATTCAGCAGCGTCTCTAAAAAGAGTAGGCCACCAGAATCCACAGTCCAAGATTTTTCTAGCTGTTCTTTGAGGGCCAAAATGTCCTCCACTCTCAGATGAGTGACAGGCCTCTAAGATGGACCGGAATTCTGATTGAGGCACACATCGTCTAATTACCTGGTCAGCGCCACATCTCCATAAATATGGGTCATCCCATATATAATATTTAGACTCGCTTTTCAGCTTGTCTCTTTGATGCTTAGAAAAGTTTGGAGGAAAGGTGCGGCTAACTAGATAATTAGCTACAGGTGCATACCAAGGGACTACCTCAGATACTGCTTGCAGGTTATCAAATGGAAAATTATCAGCTATAGGAGTGGGGTCATCTGTAATGTGCTCAAGGCGACTTAAGTGGTCTGCCACTAAATTCTGGTTACCACTCCTATCCTTAATTTCCAAATCAAATTCTTGTAATAGCAGTATCCAACGTATAAGCCTCGGTTTGGACTCCTTTTTAGCTAATAGATACTTTAGAGCTACGTGGTCTGAGTACACTACTACCTTCGTACCAAGTAAAGAGGATCGGAATTTATCCAGACCAAAAATAATAGCAAGAAGCTCTTTCTCAGTAGTAGTGTAATTGGACTGAGCGGCACCTAAAGTTTTAGACGCATAAGCAATAACAAAGGGGTCCTTACCTTCACGCTGAGCCAGTGCTGCTTTTACTGCATGGTTGGAGGCGTCGCACATTATTTCAAATGGCTAGCTCCAGTCTGGTCCTCTGACAATTGGAGCTTGAGTCAGGGTGGTCTTCAGCTTATCAAACGCTTGTTTGCAATCCTCACTGAACTCGAACTCAATATCCTTCTACAGTAGTCTGGATAAGGAAAGTGCTACCTTACTGAAGTCCTTAATGAATCTCCTGTAAAAACCTGCATGGCCAAGGAATGAACGGACTTCCCTCACAGAGGAGGGGTAAGGTAAACTAGAAATAACACCCACCTTTGCTGGATCTACAGAAATGCCAGTATTAGACACAACATGTCCTAGTACAATACCTTGTTTTACCATAAAGTGACATTTTTCAAAATTTAATACAAGGTTTGTACTGACACATCTATCTAAAACTCTAGATAATCCATCTAAGCAAAGGCTAAAGGAATCGCCATATACACTAAAATCATCCATAAAAACTTCCATACAGTCCTCAATAAGATCAGAGAAAAGACTCATCATGCACCTTTGGAAGGTAGCTGGTGCATTGCACAAGCCGAAGGGCATTCTCTTGTAAGCATAAGTCCCAAAAGGACATGTAAAAGTGTTCTTTTTCCTGATCCTCAGGAGCTATATGAATCTAGAAATAACCTGTGTAACCATCTAAAAAATAATAATGTGATTTACCTGACAGGCGGTCCAGCATTTGATCAATGAATGGAAGAGGATAGTGATCCTTACGAGTGGCCTGGTTGAGGCATCTGTAGTCAATGCAGACCCTCCAGGCGTTCTGAACTCTGGTTTCCATGAGATTTCCATGCTCATTCTTCACTGTAGTGATTCCAGACTTCTTGGGCACCACTTGTACTGGGCTTACCCATTCACTGTTTGAAATGGGGCAGATGATATCTGCCTCCAGTAGTTTGGTCACTTCCTTCTTGACAACCTCTAAGATAGTGGGGTTCAATCTTCTTTGGGGTTGACGGACAGGTCTTGCTCCCTCTTCTAAAAATATCCTATGCTCACAGACTTAAGGGTTGATGCCTACTATGTCTGCCAAACTCCAACTAATTGCCTTGTTGTGCCTCCTCAGCACACTAAGTAACTGCTCTTCCTGTTGAGAAGTGAGTTCCCTTGTAATGATAACTGGAAACTTCTGCTCGCCTTCAAGGTAAGCATATTTGAGGTGTGGAGGAAGGGGTTTTAATTCTAACTTCTGATTATGGTCAGGCTCTGGGTTGTCTGGAGCTTGTAGCAATGGTAAAGCACTGTCATTGTCCTCTGAGAATGTCCCCACACTTGGACCTTGTCCTATGTACTTCTCTTCAAATTCCTCCTGGTGAACTTCAGCCACGGTTTCATCTATGATGTCACACTGGAGGATAGAATGATCCTCTGGAGGATGCTTCATAACTCCATTCAGATTGAAGATTACTACTCGGCCATCTATTTCAAAAGAGTATGTTCCTGAAAAAGCATCTAATTTGAACTTCGAGGTCTTCAGGAATGGTCTTCCGAGTAGGATTGATGATGGCTTCTCTGAGTCATTTTGGGGCATCTCCAAGATATAAAAATCAATGGGAAATGTAAGCCCCTTAATGCCCACTAATACATCTTCAACAACTCCAGCCACTGTAATAATGGTTTTATCTGCTAACATAAAACGAGCTGCCGACCTTTTTAAGGGAGGGAGCCTCAAAATATCATATATAGACAAAGGCATTATACTCACACATACTCCTAAATCACACATGCAGTCAGAAAATTCTACACCACCAATAGTACAATTAACCATACATGGACCTGGGTCACTACACTTTTCAGGTAAACCTCCCATTAAAGCAGATATGGAACTACCTAAAGGAATAGTTTCTAATTCATTAATTTTGTCTTTATGTATACATAAATCTTTTAGAAACTTTGCATATTTAGGTACCTGTTGAATAACATCAAAAAGAGGAACAGTTACCTCAACTTTTTTAAATATCTCTACCATTTTGGGATCAGGTACCAACTGCTTCCTGGGCTTCCTTGCAAGTTGTGGAAATGGAATGGGAGTGGTGTCTTCTGTAGTGTCTGCGCCTTTGGTGCTTCCTCCTGTGGTTGAACTTCTTCTTTTTCAGCCATGTCCTGTATGTCCTCTTCCTCTTCAACATCTTCTATTTCTACTACCTCTTCAGCTGAGGCGTGTTCTGGTGGGCTTGGCTCCTCCTGATTCCTCTCCTACAGTGTGGTTCTGGACCTTAGGTTGATGGCATTAATGCCACCCTTTGGATTGGGTAATGGTTGAGAGGGGATTCCACTGGAGCTCAAAGGCTGGTTATTAGAGTTATTCACTGATACAATCTGTGAGACAAGAGCTTGCAAAGTAGAGTTCAGACCATTTAGTGTAGCATAAAGGTTATTTTCCATGGTCTGTTGTCTCCGATCAATAGATTGTAGTAAGTCATCATTAGAAGATGAAGAAGGATAAGTAATTTGAGAGGTCTGCTGTTGGGTATTCTGTGGTCCTTGGGATTGCCTCAGGTGAGGTGCTCTATAAGGCTGGTTCTGGTTCTGCTGCCTATTGTTGTTATTATTCCACCTCTGATTTCTATGATTGTCTCTGCCTCCTCTATTGTTGTTGTCCCTCCAATTCTGGTTAGAATTGTCCTGCCATCCATGGCTGTAATTGCCACCCTGATTGTACCCTTAGTTAGGACGGTTATAGAAGTTATGAGTGGCTACCACGGTGTTGTCTTCCTGCTGGAGCTGCGGACATTCATCAGTATAATGGCTATAATCAGCATAAACTCCGCAAACTCTCTGTGGAACTAACTGTTGGCTTTGCTGTGGTGGAGAAGGTTGAGCTTGTTGAACTTGTTGTTGATTCAGTTGCATCTGCTTTAGAAAGTTGGTCATTTCACAGATACTCTGAGTTAGAGCAGCAGTCTCTCTACTAGAGGATACTTCTGCAACGGCTTTTGAACGGCTTTGTTTCTGCCTGTGATTCCGAGTAGATTCAGCTAAGTCGCTTATCAATTGCCATGCCTCATCAGTGGTCTTGTACTTTTTCATAGACCCATTGCTAGCACTTTCCAATGTGGTCTTATCTTGGGGCCTCATGCCCTGTGTGACGTAACCGAGTAACACTATCTTGTCAATCATATGGTGGGGGCATGCTTTCAGAAGATTATTGAAGTGCTCCCAGTATTCATAGAGAGTCTCGGATTCGTCCTGAACAATCATGGAAATGTCTTTCCTCAGTTTATCAGTAACTTCAGCTGGAAAGAACTTTTCCAAAAATTCTCTTCTAAGTGTATCCCAGTCGGATACAGTTGTTGCGGGTTGAGTGTAGTACCACTCTCTTGCCTTTCCCTCAAGAGAAAACGGGAAAGCTTTCAACAAAATTGAAGTTTCATCTGCACCATCACGCCTGACAGTAGAACAGGCTGCTTGAAAATCTCTCAGGTGCTTGATAGGCTCTTGAGCAGGTAAGCCATGAAACTTGGGCATCAAATTGAGCAGTGCAGTCTTTATTTCAAAGTCTGTAGCCACCGTTGGGTGATGCGCTTGAAACGGTTGCATTGTAAATCAGGGGCTCCAGCCTCCTGGATAGTAACTCTCCTAGGTGCTGCCATGTCACCTACACGTAAATCAACCGAATCAGTAGAACGGGGGCTGGTTTCTTCCTCAAATGACGTTTCAGATCCGCCCTCAGAGAGGACTAACCGACGCCGAGCTTGCCTTATTCGTGAAATAGTTCTTTCAATCTCATGATTGAATACTGGCAAGCTTGGATCAGGAAGTGAACGCGTCATCTAACGAAAGAAACATGCAGCTCATAGTAGCAAAATAAAATAAAATGCAAATAAATAAATTCCAATCAATAACTTAGCACTCTATTGCAACTCCCCGGCAACGACACCAAAAATTGACGTGGCAGAAATTGGCGAGTCAAGAATTGTTATAAGATATGTGTTGCAAGTATAGTTCTTAACCAACCAGAAATCCGCTTATCAATTTAGAAGGGTGTCACAAAATTTAAAATTAAAATACTGAGAGTATGAATCCCAGGTCGTCTCCCAACGAGTTGCAGAAAGGTGTGCTATTTTATTAATCAGATGTTTTCAAAATGGTTTGAATTGAATAACAGGAAATTAAATTAGATAATTTATGTAAAATAAATAAAAGCCTTGACTGGGAGTAGATTAGCTGGAAGCCCTATTCTTGTTGGAGTACTCTCAAGATTAATTGACAATTGAAGGTTGTCCTGTTTAGTTATCCCTTACTAGGTAAGAGAAAGTCAAACAAGTTGGAATGCTACTTCTATTCACAAGTTCCAACCCACTCAATTAAAAGGGATTGGTGTCAGTGACTAGAGGGCAATCCAACAATAAACCAAATTACAATTTTTCTTTTTGAGCATTCCAACTCAAGGGTTCCTTTCAATCAACTCCCCATCAAGTTAGGGAACTACTCACTCATTGTGAATGTAGAATTCATAACATAGGAAAGGGAATTAAAGAAAGACATGATAAATAGAAATCAAAGAAATCAATTAAAAATGAAAGTAATTCTTGTATTAATAAATTCTAAAATAATCCAATAGTAAAATTGAGTAAATTAAAGGACATGGAAGAGTGGAGCCAAGTAAAGAAAATGAACTAGAATGACGAAGTCTTGATGAGGTAATAACTCTTCTCAATATCCCAATGCAAAGAGTAATAGAAATAAAATCCTAAGAACTATGAATGTGTAGAGAGAAAACCTAGAGGAGGAGTAAAACTAGATCTAAAAACTAAAATTTTTGTAGAATGAATGTTGTTGTTGGTTTCTGCATGTTCTCTGGCTCTAGTCTGCTTTTCTGGGCTGAAAACTAGGTCAAAACAGGGCCCAAAATCGCCCCCAGCGAATTCTGCAGATTATGCAGATCGCGCACGTCATGCGATCGCGTCATTCATGCGGCCGCGTCATTCGGCATTTTGCCCTGCCACGCGAGCGCGTCGTCCACGCCTCCACGTCACTTGTGCTATTCCAATCCGCGCGGTTGCGTGAGCCATGCGGCCGCGTCACTTCTCGCTGGTCATCTTCTCAATTTCTTGTGTTCCTTTCATTTTTGTAAGCTTTCTTTCCAATCTCCAATTCATTCATGCCCTATAGATCCTGAAACACTTAACACACAGATCACGTCATCGAATGGAATAAAGTAGAATTAAAATACATAATTAAAAGTCTCTAGGAAGTAAGTTTTCAATCATGTAATAATTTTAGGAAGGAAATATAAATGCATGCTAATCATATGAATAAGTGGGTAAAGATCATGATAAAACCACACAATTAAACACATTATAAGCCATAAAATAATGGTTTATCAATGAACTTTTCACATGTAGTCTAGACCATGTGTTAACGACATCTTTCTTTACCGTGCATTGATTATCACCCTTAATATTCGCTCTCTTGCTCAAACCCTTAGCTTTACTTTCTCTTCCCTTTTTCAGGATGGCCACCAAGAAAGGCAAAGAGAAAGCTACTCCCACACCACTAGCAAGGAAAGGAACAAAAAGAACATTAATGGCAGAACCATCTTCGACAGTGGTGAAACCATCAACAAAAAGAATCAAAAGGATCATCAAGGTCAATGAAAAAGAGAAAGCCTTCTCAGCAAAGGACACTGTGCAGTTTACTAACCACTACTGTGAACAGATGTTCCCCATCCTGGCAGCAAGGAACTATAACAATGAGCACCTTCTCATCCTCCCAACCCACATTGCAGACATTGTTGAGCCCCGTATTGAGTGAAGACAATGGGAATTCCTACGGAGATAGCCACGGCAGGTTAATCTATCATGGGTAGTAGAGTTCTACTCAAATTTTCACATGCCAACCATGCAGTCTGTCTATGTCCGTCAAAAGCAAGTCCCTATAACAGAAGAAGCCATTCAACGAGCTTTAGATCTTCCCCCTGCTCCAGAAGGATTGGACGCATTTCAAGAAGCCTCACTCAAGCGCCAGACATACCAATTTGACTGGGACGCCGTTCTCAGAGTTATCGCACAACCTGGCAGTAGATGGATCTACGGATACCATCGTTCCCGACCTAAGGGCATCTTGGCTTCAGCACTTACTTTGGAAGCTCGAGTATGGGCACAGATCATGTCCCATTACGTCTTTCCAAGCACTCACGAGTCCTCTTTTACTGCAGACATGGCTGTTTTACTCTGGTGTATCCTTACAGACCAGCACCTCAATTTACCAAGACACATTCGGCATGCTCTGAGACACGTACAGATTGCGGGCAACTTACCTTTCCCCACCTTAGTTTCAGATCTCGTCTCAGTAGCCGAAGTCTCCTACAGAGCTGGGGACACCAAGGCCATGATCCCACGAGATGATCAATACGTCCCTAACAGGAAGTATATCAGACCTCCGGCAGCAACTATCAACCGGAGCACAGAACCAGCAAAAGATATTCCTTCTTCTTCCATACCACAAGCACCTTCAACAAACCAACTACTCCACAAGATCCTTGAGAAGCTAGACCAGCTTGAACGAAAAGGAAAGCAAAGAGAGCGCCGTAACAAGCGCAGATTTACATACCTCAAGGAGCTACTTGTTGGTAACCAACCACCTAAAGATGACCCAGACACCCCGGACTCCACTTCATTTACCAGCACAAGGAGCCATGACGGCCCCGATGGTGGAGATGCTGCTACCAGCCCCCCTTTGTTCCTGACAGATGGCACCAAGGACGGTGCAAAGCTTTAAGTGTGGGATGGTCGGTCAGTACCTGACTTCCAAAGGTAATTTATTCTCCTTTAAACACCAATAATATAGGATATTTAGTTAATTTTTCTTTTGTTTAGGATAGGATAAATTGCATAGAAATAATTAGTTGCATGCATGTTCTACTTGATTGAAGAAAAAAATAATAAGTTTCTTTTTAAGACCCTATTTTTGAAAAATTTCAATAATTTAAAATAAATATTTTGTGTTAAATTTGTTTGAAGTTGTATTTGGAACATAGTTTAAAAAGCTAAGAACACACAACCCGTGAGATTTTGAGCCTAATTACATGGTTACACTATTTAACCATAAATATTTTATTCTTGTGTGTTTACTTCTTTATGATTGTAATCTTTATTTTGTTTCATCCTATATGTCCAATGTTTAATGTATTTATATGCATGCATATGATTGAGGCCATTAATTATTTAGCTCACTTATCCCAAATAAGCCTACCCTTTTAATCATCCTTGTCAACCACTTTGAGCCTTTTAATCACATTTGTTCTATATTTTACCACATTACTAGCCTTAAGCAGAAAAATAATTAAATATCCTAATTGAATATTTGGTTAGCTTAAGATAGAAATTGTGTGTTAATTAAGCATGGAAAAATTGTGAGAACATGGGTTAATAAAGGAATATGTTATGTTCTTACCTTAATAAAATAATGGAAATTTGGGTACCTACTCATGTGAAACTACGAAAAAAAAAAATTAAAAATCCATGTGCATTGATAAGCTATGTTTATTTTCATATTAAAAAAAAATTGTAATTAAGTAAATAAATAAGAGGACAAAATTACCCCAATTCTAAGTTAAGTTAAGTTCAAAGATCAATGAATATGTGATAAAAATTTAAGGAAAAGTTAATACATGAGTATATAATGCAAAAGTGAAAATTATGGATAGCTAGGCATGATTATAGAGTTATATAGAGTGTATGTATGCTAGATAAGTGCTTAGGTTAGTCAAATATTCAATTTATAGCTCACTTAGCCATATGTATACCCTTACCCTTACCTTAGCCATATTACAACCTTGAAAAAGACCTCATGATGTTGCGTTGGTACATTAAATATTGTTGATTGGTTAGGTAAAAAATAAAGTTTAGAAAGTATGATTAGAGAAGAGTAGAGTGATTACCCTATACACTTGAGAGACTAAAGTGCATATACACCATCAGTGAGGGTTCAGTGCTTGATTCTATGTTCCCTACTTTCATGAGCTGTCTTATTACAATGTTACCTATTTTTACTATATAATTTGAATTAGTGAAATCTAATTTATATTTGTCTTGAAAAGCGTGTTTCCTTTTTAACCAAGTAGACAAGAATCATATAGTTGCATCCATATATATAGGTTGCATTGCATTGCATGAGTTTTACATTTCCCTACTCATTTATTTTATCTCCTTAAACTAAGCATGAGGACATGCTAATGTTTAAGTGTGGGGAGGTTGATAAACCATTATTTTATGATTTATATTGTGTTTAATTGAATAATTTTATCAAGTCTTTACCCACTTATTCATATGATTAGCATGATATTACAATTCCTTCCCAAAATTATTCCATGGTTGAAAACTTGCTTCCTAGAGATCTTTTAATTATGTATTTTAACTCTCCTTTATCCCATTCGATGCCATGATCCGTGTGTTAAGTGTTTCAGGCTTCATAAGGCAAGAATGGCTTAGAGAATGGAGAGGAAGCTTGCAAAAATGGAAGGAACACAAGAAACCAAGGAGATAACCAGCGAACAATGACGCAAGCGCATGGCTCACGCGAGCGCGCGAAAAGAAGAAATTACAGCGACACGAACGCGTGCCAGACGCAAACGCGTGGATTGAAGTCTGCACGAATGATGTGGATGACGCGAACGCATGACAAGGAAAATCGCTGAATGACGCGAACGCGTGGATGACGCGTACGCGTGACCTGCACGATCTGCAAAAATAACAGAATACGCTGGGGGCAATTTCGGGCCGCGTTTTGACCTAGTTTTTGGCCCAGGAACACATACTAAAGCTAGGGAACATGCAGAAACTCAACACGCATACACACACATTCAGATACATGGAGATTAGGATTACTCTTAGTTTTAGATCTGAATCTAGATTAGCTTTACATTAGTAGTTTATGCTTTTGCTTTGGATTTTTGGATGCTGAAGAATCATTACCTCCGTGAAGACATCACTTTAGTTTGTTTCCTTATTCCTTTACTCCTATTAGTTGCTCATTGACCCTATTCAATTAAGTATGTTGCATTTTGAATTTATTAATATATAGAGTTACTTTTATTTTTAATTAAATTTAATTTTATATTTTACTCTATTTAACTTATTATGTCTTCTTATATTTTTATGAATATTAATTCCATGTTAATGGAGTAGAATTTCTACTTGACATGGGGGTTGATTAAGAGGAGACACTTGAGTTGGAATGCTCGAGTGTTTAGTTAATTTGAACATTGTTGGCTAATTCTATATCTACTAACGCTAGACCTTCCCAAGGGAAAGGACTAGGAACTGCGGATAAGAATCAGTCCATCACTTGACTTTCTTTTACTCACTAAGGGTTAACTAAGTGAAAACAACAACCGCTTTATATTACACTTGAGAAGATTCCAACAAGGATAGAACTTCTGATTAATCAACTCCCCAGTCAAAGCTTTTTATATTAATAATAATTAATAGTTTTATTGCTTTAATTTACAATTATATTAATTACTCATTATCCAATTCAAACCTTCTGGAAAATTTCTAATTAATAAATTAGCACTCTTTCCTGCAACTCGTTGGGAGACGACCTGGGACTCATACTCCCAGTATTTTTAATTTTAATTTTTGTGACAACCCCTTTTAAATTGAGAAGGCGGATCTTAGTTGGTTAAGAACTGTACTTGCAACGCAATTCATTTATTAAATTTCTTAACTGGTCGATTTCCGCCACCATCAAAGACAATGAGGATAGAAATTTTAATTCTCACCGTTAGCCAAGGTTTCTTATATTGGTTGATTGACATTTCTCTTGTTGACTTTGATTCCTTAGCATTCTTTGTTTGAATCCTTACTTTTAGTTATATGCCACTATTGTTGTTATCTTTTATTTCATGCTTGTTAGTTAATTAATTGTTTGATTTATAATTTTTGTTGCTTTAATTTAGTTGTTAGTTGTTCATTGCCTTTAAATTCTAGTCACTTTACTTTTTCTGCACTCAACTAAAAAAATTTCCAAAAATTTCTAATCAATAATGTGCATCTTATTTCAATTCCTAGGAAAAATGACCCGGGATTCTACTCCCGGTAATTAATTTGATTGTTATGACATTCTTCTAAACTTTGACTTGGGGTCACTTGTCGGTTTAGGCTATACGTGTGGCATTGAGTTGAAAATCCTTTGAAAATTTCTAAGTCGGCATTGTAAATCATGTTGCTTGTATGCGAAGTTTGTATTCGTAGGTTTTGATGAATGACAAACCAACAAACGACATGAAAGACAAACCAACAAACAACTTGAATGAACAAGCATGTTGAAAGATCAACCAACATTCAACGTTGAGGAATGAAGAGTTGAAAGCAACACAACAACAACAAGAAACTCAAGTCCACAACATTTGAAGACAAGTATAGTGTCTTAGGACTTAGGTAACTTCTTGTTAAGAACCAATTGCTAAATCTCTCAACACACACTCACAAAATGTTTTGATGCACATCTTGCAATTCGATGCTAGCCAAATGGTTTAAAAACTTGTTTTCAAAGGTACAAAAGTTGGTCTCTAAAGAGTTAGTAATTGGCTTACCAAAGCTACGTTTTGAAAAAGACGTCCTTTGCGACGCATGTCAAAAGGGAAAACAAGTAAAGGCCTCTTTTAAATCCAAAAATATTGTTTCAACAACAAGGCCATTACAACTTTTGCACATGGATTTATTTGGTCCTTCTAGGACTATGAGCTTTGGTGGCAATTACTATGCTTTAGTTATTGTTGATGACTACTCTCGATTTACATGGACCTTGTTCCTAGCAAACAAGAGTGATGCATTTCGAGCATTCAAAAGATTAGCCAAAGTTATTCAAAATGAAAAGAATTTGCATATATCATCTATTAGAAGTGATCATGGTGGAGAATTTGAAAACAATCTTTTTGAAACTTTTTGTGAAGAAAATGGCATTGAGCATAATTTTTCCTCTCCTAGAACACCACAACAAAATGGTGTGGTTGAAAGGAAAAATCGTCATTTAGAAGAAATGGCGAGAACTATGCTCAATGAGGCTAATATTCCTAAGTACTTTTGGGCGGATGCGGTTAGTACCGCGTGTTATGTTATGAATAGGATTATCATTCGACCTATTCTTAAGAAAACACCGTACGAATTGTACAAAGGAAGAAAGCCAAATATTTCCCACCTTCACGTCTTTGGCTGTAAATGCTTTATTCTAAATAATGGAAAAGATAACTTAGGCAAATTTGATGCTAAGGCTGATGAAGGAATCTTCTTAGGCTACTCTTTAACTAGCAAAGCTTTTAGAGTATATAATAAACGCATCATGACTATGGAAGAAAGTATTCATGTCGCTTTTGATGAAACTAACCGTTGTGCTAGAAAAGATTTTGATGAAAATGTAGAAAACTTTGATTCACTAAATTTGAATGGTGAAGACAAAGAAAAAGATTTAAATGAAGCCTCTACAAGCTCAACAAAGGATAGTGTTCAAGTTGAAGAAATTGAACCATCACAAGCACAAATAAATGCACTTCCAAAGGACTGGCGTACTTCAAAGGATCATCCTCTAGACAACGTCATTGGTGATGTTTCGAAAGGGGTAACAACTCGATCCACTTTTAGAAATTTATTTGCATATAGTGCTTTTGTTTCTCAAATTGAACCATCTACCATTGAGTCCGCAATTGATGATGAACATTGGGCTATGGCAATGCAAGAGGAGCTTAACCAATTCAAACGAAATGACGTTTGGGAATTGGTGCCTAAACCAAGTAATCAAACAATTGTAGGAACAAAATGGGTTTTTAGAAATAAACTCGATGAAAATGGTACAATTGTTAGAAACAAAGCTAGATTAGTAGCTAAAGGTTATAATCAAGAGGAAGGCATTGATTATGACGAAACTTATGCTCCCGTAGCTAGATTAGAAGCTATTAGGATGTTACTTGCTTTTGCATCCTCTTATAACTTCAAACTTTATCAAATGGATGTTAAGAGTGCCTTTCTTAATGGTTTCATTCAAGAAGAAGTATATGTTGAACAACCTCCCGGTTTTGAGGATTATGAAAATCCTAATCATGTTTTTAAACTCAAGAAAGCTCTTTATGGTCTCAAACAAGCTCCAAGAGCTTGGTATGAACGTTTGAGCAAGTTTTTAATAGAAAAGGGTTTTAGAAGAGGGAAGGTTGATACAACTTTATTTATCATGATTGAAAACAAAAATATCCTTTTGGTACAAGTTTACGTCGATGACATAATATTTGGTTCAACTAACGAATCACTTTGCAAGTTTTTCTCAAACCTCATGCAAAGTGAATTTGAAATGTCCATGATGAGAGAACTCAACTTCTTCCTTGGTCTTCAAATCAAACAAGGAAAAGAAGGAACTTTCGTTGGCCAAACCAAATATTGCAAGGAATTGCTCAAAAGATTTGGAATGGACAATGCTAAGGCAATGGACACACCAATGAGCACTACTTGCTACCTTGACAAAGATGAACAAGGTAAAAACATAGATGTAAAGAAGTATAGAGGCATGATAGGATCATTACTTTATCGAACGGCAAGTAGGCCAGATATCATGTTTAGTGTATGCATGTGTGCGAGATACCAAGCTAATCCTAAGGAATCTCACTTAAGTGCGGTGAAAAGGATTATGAAGTATCTCATAGGAACATTAAATGTTGGATTGTGGTATCCAAAAGGATCCACTTGTGATTTGATTGGTTATTCCGATTCCGATTTTTCCGGTTGCAAATTGGATAGGAAAAGCACTAGCGGCACTTGTCACTTGCTAGGAAACTCTCTTGTTTCATGGCATAGTAAGAAACAAGTAAGTGTAGCCTTGTCTACCGCCGAAGCCGAGTATGTAGCCGCCGGTAGTTGTTGCGCCCAAATTTTATGGATGAAACAACAACTTGTGGACTATGGACTCATGCTTGATCACATTCCTATCAAATGTGATAATACTAGTGCAATAAATTTAACCAAGAATCCGGTTCAACATTCAAGAACCAAGCATATTGAGATTAGACATCACTTCATAAGAGACCATGTTGAAAAGGGTGATGTGGTTTTTGAATTTGTCGATACTAGTAAACAACTAGCGGACATCTTCACTAAACCTTTATGTAAAGAAAGTTTTTTTAACATCCGAAATGAACTTGGTATCTTGGATTCTAATCTAATATGATTTGTTTGAATTCATTGTATTTATATTGCTATTTTTGTATCTCTTACTAACTTAAGCATTGGAGATATCCAATTAGCCATTGTTTTGTAGGTTTATGAGTTGATGAATGAGTGATTAATCTTGAGGTAGATTGAAGAATTTGAAGATTATAAACAATGGAGGATCAACAAATTGAAGTTTATATTATGTTTATTTGATTATATGAATTGTTAAACTAACTCCTAGTAAGCTAAGGATTTCTATTATGGTTTAAATACTTTGATATTTCCTTCATAATTTTGTTTAATGATTAATGCTTGTATGCTTATTTGGTGAATAACTCAAAATAGGCTTGGTACCCCTATTTTAAGTTAATGTGCATGCTTTAATATATTTCACTTCTTTAGGGGGAATTATGCATGCTTGTTATATATAAAAAGAGGAAATCAAATTCTTTTTGAAAGGGGGAATATCTCATCCTTGAGATTAATAGAGATATTGAACTTAAAAAAATTCATTGTTTTATGCATGCTTCTATGACACATTTCAAACTCCTTTCTTTTTGATAATGTCAAAAGGGGGAAGAGAAGTTTGAGGATATTTGAAATTTTGAACTTTTGAAAAAGAAGAAGTTTGAGGATTTGAAAAGAAGAAATAAGTTTGCGAAACAATGATTTCAAAAAGACTTCCGCTAAGCAAAAACTTTTGATATCTAAATCGTCTTCTTTGATAAACGCCCTTTAAGGGAACAAATGCACATATTTAGGGGGAACTCCTGCAAAATTTTTTTTGTGAAGTCTTCTCCAAAGCTTTCTATAAAACAAAGTGCATTATTGTTGCTTTCAAAATCATTTATAAATGCATATCCTCAAAATTGGTTTGTCATTATCAAAAAGGGGGAAATTGTAAATCATGTTGCTTGTATGCGAAGTTTGTATTCGTAGGTTTTGATGAATGACAAACCAACAAACGACATGAAAGACAAACCAACAAACAACTTGAATGAACAAGCATGTTGAAAGATCAACCAACATTCAACGTTGAGGAATGAAGAGTTGAAAGCAACACAACAACAACAAGAAACTCAAGTCCACAACATTTGAAGACAAGTATAGTGTCTTAGGACTTAGGTAACTTCTTGTTAAGAACCAATTGCTAAATCTCTCAACACACACTCACAAAATGTTTTGATGCACATCTTGCAATTCGATGCTAGCCAAATGGTTTAAAAACTTGTTTTCAAAGGTACAAAAGCATAGGAATTGACTCCAACAAGTTTGAGATCAATCCTAAGCATTTTGAAGTGATTTTAAGCCATTCTTTAAGGTTTGCATCGGTGCACACTCATCTTGCATCGATGCAAAGCATGCAACGACTTTTTGCATCGATGCAAAGATGTTTACATCGATGCAACCTAGCTGAAAATTCAAATTTCAGCTTCAAAGACACATTTGCATCGATGCAAAGTGTTATGCATCGATGCAAATAATTCAAAAACATAAAAAACGGCTAGTTTTAACAAAACGGCTCCATCCTATTAAACTCCCCAACGTTTCTAAGGTTTGGGGAGTCTATAAATAGATGGATTGAAGCCTTATTTCATATATGTGAGTATTTGCAAACTATCTTGTTCATATTCTTTCATTCTACACATTTTTAAGGTGTTATAATACACAATTTGAGAGAGCAATATCAATTGGTTCAATAGTGCTAAACTTGTAATCATACACTCTTTTAGAGAGTACTCATTTCATCTCAACAATTCTTTGAGAATTGTTTTCTTGTAACACTTTGTAAATTGGAGTGTGATCTCCAAGGTTGAGTCAAGAGTTATAAACACTATAGTCGGTGAGGATACCAAAGAAGTATACTAAGTACTCAAGGCAAATCTTAGAGAAGGAATCTCTAAGTGGAGTGGGTTAGTATACGAGTGGTGATCATATACCGTGAGGTGTTAGAAACTAAGGACTCGGATTGTAAAAGGTTTTGCGCGAGCACCTTGAAGCTTGGCAATAGTGGAACTTCTCAATAGCGATTGAGAAAGAAAGTGGACGTAGGACAAGGATTGTGCCGAACCACTCTAAATAGCGTTTGCATCTCTCCAAACTCATCTCTTCAATATTATTATCTTTTACCTTTGAGCAAATAAATTGTGATCGAAAAGTAGCTTCGTAAGTACTTAAGGAATAGCTTAAGTCCGATTGGTGAAAAGCTTGATCAATTTATTTGAGTTGGTGTCTATTGGAAAGTAAAAGCTCCTTATAAATGCTTAGCAATTGAGTTAAGCTCTTGGAAAAATACTAGTACAATAACACTTTTGTATATTGTCTTTAACTTTCGCAAAAAGATTCATTGTTGTTGCAATACTCAATTCACCCCCCCCCCTCTTGAGTAATTGTGCATAGGTTCTAGAGGCATTTATCCCACGTCAAGACTCACATGAAACTGCAACGACAACTTTCGCGCTCATAGCAACGGCGACTAAGTGATGAGTCTGTGGAAGAAGAAGAGAAGAACGTAACAGACTCAGAGAGAGAGAGAGAGAGAGGGGAATTTACCTAGAGAAAATGGACTCGGTAGGAGAAAGGTGGCGACAGACTCAACAGCAACAGTAACGGGATAAGCAGCGACAGCGACATGAGCTGTGAAGAGGTAGGCGGCGATGGGCTCAGCAACGACGATGACGGGAGCTATGAGATTTTTTGTGAAGAAACCGAGAAGAAGAAGACTCTGGGTGAGGATGGCTGGGTTTCTCTGGCATGGCTATAGAGTATGGACTGAAGTTATGAATCACTGAATCTGTGATGTGAGACAAATCTTAATTCCTAAAAAGTGTTTATTTGTATATATCCGGGGCGGGTACACCCTAAACCCAAGCCTACCCTGTCCCGAGCAAAATCTGTCCCGACTCGGGTCAGGTTATTACTTTCCCCAACCGGGTATGGATGGGTTGGGTACCCACGTATTCGGGTACTCCTGCCAAGTCTAACCATATTGATGCTCCATTTATTAAGGGTTTACTGCTAGCCAATGGATTGCTACACACATAAAGTGAGATTAGCTCCTATTAGTTGTTTAAGCGAACAAATGAGATGGCCACTCAATAAACTCAAATTGATTAAGATAAATACTAATTATTTTTAATATTTTAATATTAACAATCTTGAGAGTTTGATTTTAAATATAACTTTGTTAAATATTTATAATAATAATTACTATATATATTTTATTTAATTTTTTAATAAAATTTTTATATAATTTTATATATTATCCCATATAGAATACGGAAACATACACTAGTTTTATAGAAAAAAATAAATATTGACATACATTTTTTTGGAAAAATATACCATTTTATGAAGAAACTATTAGTTTGACTCTAAAAAACAAAGATCAAAAGTTTGAATAAATAACTTAATTAATCTCTTTTGAAAAAAAAAATTAAAATATAATAAATTGTATTAAAAGTAATTTATAAATAAATTATTTTATATTAAATTTTTATCATAGAAGTACTTATTTTAAAAAATTTTTAATAAATAAAAATTAAAAAATAACTTTTAAAAAGGAAAGAAGTCAAATTTCTTGACTTTTTCAAAAATTCTTAAACAATTTTTTTAAAAGTTAAAAATATATTTAAAAAACTATACTAAATAATATTAATATAACTTTTATAAATTAAAAACCCAAAAAATTGGTTTTTGAAGCTTCCTAAACGGAAGTTCATCAGGCTTCATCACCCAAGCTTTCGAAGTCCCCTTTATCCATTCTGTGGCATATAATTTGCATGTTTAAATCGAATGAGGCATTTAGTGTGAGCATCCATACTCATGGTTCTGAAAACTAAATCGGACCAGTCGGTTCAACCGGATTAATCGAAAACCAATCACTTAGCCGATCCGAATAAAGCGAGAAACCGCTTGACAAAAAATCGGTGAAAAATTGGTTGAATTGGCAGTTAATCAATGAACCGGTAGAACCGTCCAATTTTTTAACGAGTTTTTGGTTTGAATACTCCATCCAAATGGCGCGTTTTTATACTTTATTTATTAAAAAAAAAAAAAAAAAAAAAGACCTAAATGGCTACCCAAGACCCACAGGACCCCAACCCACTCCCACTCTCACCCCTTTCGGCGTCTCCTCCCTCAAACTGAAGAAAGCATGAGATTGAAAGAAGAGGAAGAACCCTAGCCTCCCACAGCCACCGCAGCCCCCAGAGCCCCGCATCGTTTGTCATTGCTGAACCCTTCTCTCCCTTCTCTCTCTCTATTGCACTCTTTGTCTCTCTGTCGCTGCTTCACTGCTCCTCGCCGTTGGTCATCGTCGCCGCATCTCCACTCCTCGTCGTGGGTCGTCGCTGCTTCTCCCTTCCTCCCCTGCGTCGTTTTTGCTTCTCCCCTCCTTGTCGTTTCTGCTTCTCCCTTCCTCGTCAACGTCGTTTCTGCTTCTCTGCTTCTCTTTTAGGTGTGATGTCTCGCAGTTTATCTCCATGTCTCTTTTACGTTTCTGCTTCTCTGAGTTTTGAGATATTAATTTTTAGAATTTTTATTTGATGATTCTGAAATTATTGATGATTCTGAATTTTTAGAATTTTGAGATATTATTGATGATTCTGAAATTTGATGAATTCTGTTGTTGATGAGTTATAAATTCAATTGTTTAATTTATTAATTTTGCTGAGATTGATTTTTAAATCTAATATGTTGTACTTGTTATTTTGGTGAATTGTTGTTTTGCTGTTATTGATTCAAAATAAAAACATTGCCACAATTCTACATTGAGTTGTTTATGCGGATTTGTTCTGATTTTGGATTAGTGACTCTGGTTGCTGATTGTCTGATTCTAAATTGTTGACGGTCCTATGGTGCATGCTTCATTGCATTATGCTAAATTGCTGAAATTTTCCTAATTTTGAGATGTTTATAGTTTAACTCTGCTGCATTGTGTTTATGCTGGAATTTTTGTTTATGCTATTCTTTTATATATATTTTTTATTGATTATTTGTGAATTTTTAATCATAAATTATGAAAAGCTGTAAAATTTTAAAATTTATCAGCTAAAAAATTATTAAATTCAAATATTTAAAATTATATATTAAATTTTTTATAATTTTATTATATATTTAATTAAACCGGTTAAACCTCGATTAAATTCCAATTGAACCTCTTTGAACTATTGAACCAATCACCTTATCAGTTTATTGACCAGTTCAGTTCTCACAACCTTGTCCATACTACATACACACAAAAACTCAGTTCTCAAACCAATCACTCATCACTCAAAATATACCATGAAACTTAAAATACAAAATACAAATTATATACAAATACATAATAACTTATTTAATAACTAATTTTACTGCACACATCCTATTTTTCAATGCGAAAATAGGATGAAAAACAAAATTATTGAATTGCTTGTTTAAAACAAAGTAGCAGTTCATAAAATAACCATCCATTGCATTGTGTTCAGCGAGATCATTTTGTTTTCCGTCAGCTGGCTGTTTAAACTTATAATTTCCAAAACACCCTTGGCAGTAATCAAAAGAAACATGAGGAATAACCGAATAAGCGCGCCAAAAGTACAAAGCTCTTTCCTTAGGCTTCAACTCAATAAAGCAGACAAAACAGAGGGAATCGTCTATAAACTCACACATCCCGAAGGTACAAAGGCTCAATAAAATTAAATAGAAAACGGAAAAACCATATTAGTTAACTATAAGGATGGATAATTTGCTAGAAAAATTAGAAAGAACCACTGAAATTGTCAAAACTACATGTATGTCTCAAGATTTGAGGAAAAAATATATATAGAAGATCAATCCTCATCTTCAATGACCTTGGTGCCCAAACCTCTAAGCTCTTCCTTAGGGATTTCAACAACTGTGACAAGGGAGTAAAGCTCTTCCTTTGCATCCTCATCGTCGTTCCTCTTGCGGGAAATGCGCACCCGGATCCTTCTGGGTACACTCCGGATCCCCTGGCTCCACACAAACTTGTTCAGCTTCACATCCACTCTCACATCATTAGTCCCCATGGCCTTCTGAGCAAACTTCCTTATCTCCTTTATTGCTTTAGGAGCCTTCTTCTTGAAGGTGCTGTTTTGCATAATGACAACAATTAACTACTAAGTTATCATGAAATGTAATTACAGTATGAACGATTCAAATGTAAATAACAACAAACTTTATCATTAGGAAATTACTGACTTCATCAAGGGGGTTATCATTTCATATGTAATAATAAAAAAGTATGGATCATTAGGAAATCTAAGCCATTAGCAACAAACAAGAAATGCTTTTCATTTGTGCATAACGCACCACAACTAACTAGAGAAAGCAACCGAAAAAGAAGGAACTAATTATAACATTTTACAATAATTTGACATATGAGTAAACTGTAAACATTTGGTATTATTAATCAAAAGCGCTAATAAGCAGAAATGGTAGAAGCAAAGTTGTAAGAGTGAGTGAGCACCAGCCATGTAAGCGTTTGTGGAGGTTGACGGTGTACTCTCGAGTAACAACCTCTTCCTTCCTACCCTTGGTCTTTTCCACCATGTTTACTTACCTCCTGCACTGCACAAACACAAATATCTCGTCAACGGAATACATAAATAGAAATTGAATCTGAGATGGAGTGTGTGTGTGTGTGTGTGTGTGTGTGTGTGTGTGTGTGTGAGAGAGAGAGAGAGAGAGAGACCTTTTCGGATTTGCAAGGGTTTGAGGTTGGCGCAGTGATACAGATAGAGGACAGATATTAGAGGGAACACAAAGAGAGGGATGGTTCATGGTTGAATATAAAAACCCTAAAAGAGCCTATTGGGCTTTTATGTATTCATTTTTTCTGTTTGTTGGGTCGATGAGATAGGTCTGACCCGTGCATGGGCCATCATCTCAATTATGATTTCGTCTAAGGTTCGGTCCTGGCCAAAATATTCGTAAAACGTGAAAATACTTTTACAATTTGTGACAAATTTTAAAAACAAAACTATGTTTTGTTATGATAAGTACTAATGTGGATGCCATTTCCAATAAAATTCTATTTATCAAAGGATGACTCTATTAAATGTAGTTTGAAAATGTTTTATTATAAATAGAGGCTTAAGCCTCTAAATGGAAACACACTACAATCAATAACAAATACTATTCTCTCTCTCTCTCTTTACACAGCATCAATAATAGCAATGTTCTCTCTCTTATATTTTCTCTCTTTCTTTATTTTACAAGTATTTTAAATACTCCTCTCTCTTACTCTTGGTATATAATATTAGTAAATATATTAATCATTTCTTTTATATTGAGATAGTAATTGTGGTTAATATTGTTATCTAATTATATTTCTTTACTTTATGTTTGTTACATCTTCCTTATTTATTTATTTATTTATTTAGTTATTTTATAACACGTTATCAGCACGAAGCTCTAACGAAATTTTAGGAAGACTCTAGGTAACAAATTTTTGTTATGTCGAAACTCTTTCATCTTGAATATAATGCTTTTGATATATTTGGAAACAATTATTTACTATGGATACTAGATACTAAAATCCATCTTGATTCAATGGATCTTGAAGATACCATTAAGGTTGAAAATAATACATCCCACAAGGATAAAGCCAAAGTCATATTTTTCCTTCATCGTCATCTTGAAGTATGATTGAAAAATGAATATCCCACATTAAAAGATCCTGCAGATCTGTAGAAAGACCTTGAAGAAAGGTACAATCATGTGATACTTCCTCAAGCCCGATATGTTAGAGAAAATTTTCTCGGCCTTCCATGTCTCGAATGTGCTCCTGCAGCAGCAGTATCGAGAAAAAGAAATTAAAAATATTCTGAGTTAATTTCTTGCCTTCTTGTTGCTGAATGCAACAATGAGTTGTTTTTAAAGAATCATGAAGCGCGCCCAGCTGGCGCCACCCCATTTCCTGAAGTAAATGCGGCAAATTACCCTAAAAGAGGTAAATGGCAAGGTTTTAGTAACAAGAAAAATTATGGAAGGAAAAAGAAATTATGTTCACAAGAAAACATCTCACCAGAAGTGGGATAAAGAAAGAAATAATGGGCAAAGTAAATCAATTGAGGATAAATGCTTCTGTTGTGGTGAAAAGGGCCATTGGTCACATACCTGTCGTACCCCAAGGCACCTAGTTGATTTTTATCAAGCATCCTTAAAAAAAAAGGATGACAAAGGAAAGGAAACAAATTTTGTTTCAAATAATGAAAATTCCACCACTCATTATGATGTATCTAATTTCTTTGAAGATCTTGAAAGAAATATTGGCTATTTGATCAATGATGGAATAGTTTGATATATGTATATGTTTGTTAAGCATTCATGTGAATAATTTTTACTGTGCATATAATTTTTCTCATTTTATTATTATTATTATTATTATTGAAGAAAAATGGCAAGGACATATTCTGAAGATATTTGCCTTGCGGATAGTGCAAGTTCGCACACTATTCTTAAAAGTACTATATATTTTACCCATCTTGTGCCAAAAGAAGAGTATGTTAATACTATTATTGGCTCAGGCAATGTGATAGAAGGCTCCGGAAGAGCTATAATTTTTGTTTCCTGGAGGAACAAAATTTATAATAAATAATGCACTATTATCTACCAAGTCTTTGAGGAACTTGTTGAGTTTCAAAGATATTCGCCGAAATGGATATCATATTGAAACGATGAATGAGAAAAATCATGAGTATTTATGTATCACAACTCATGATTCAAATAAGAAAGTTATATTAGAAAAGTTACCCTCACTTTCATCTGGATTGTATTATACCAAGATTAGTGCAATTGAATCACATGCCATTGTAAACCAGAAGTTTACTAGCCCAAATGAATTCATAACTTGGCATGATAGATTGGGTCATCTGGGAACAACCATGATGAGGAGAATTATTGAAAACTCTCATGGACATTCACTAAAGAACCAGAAGATTCTTAAATCTAGTGAATTTTGTTGTGCTGCATGTTCTCAAGGGAAGTTAATTTTAAGGCCATCACCAGTAAAGATTAGATTTGAGTCCCCTGAATTCCTAGAAAGGATTCAAGGTGATATATGTGGACCTATTCATCCACCATGTGGATCTTTTAGATATTTTATGGTCCTAATAGACGCATCTTCGAGATGGTCACATGTGTGCTTATTATCTTCTCGCAACCTGGCGTTTGCGAGATTACTGACTCAAATTATTCGATTAAAAACACAATTTCCAGAAAATCCAATCAAAACAATTCGTCTTGATAATGCTGGTGAATTTACTTCCCAAGCATTTGATGCTTATTGTATGGCTAATGGAATAAGTGTTGAACATCCAGTAGCTTATGTTCACACACAAAATGGGTTAGCAGAATCACTTATTAAACGCCTCCAATTGATTGCTAAACCCTTGCTTATGAGAACAAATCTCCCAACCTCGGTTTGGGGGCATGCTATTTTACATGCCGCAGCACTTATTCGTTTGAGGCCAACAAGTTATCATCAGTTCTCTCCTATGCAATTAGCTTTTGGCCAGCAGCCAAATGTCTCCCATTTAAGAATATTTGGGTGTGCGATATATGTTCCCATTGCACCACCTAATCGTACCAAAATGGGACCCCAAAGAAAATTGGGGATATATGTTGGATATGATTCTCCCTCTATAGTGAGGTATCTTGAGATACAAACGGGAGATGTATTTAAAGCCCGGTTTGCGGATTGTCATTTTGATGAATCAAAATTTCCAACATTAGGGGGAGAGAATAAGCTTCCTGGAAAGGAACTTAATTGGAATGCATCATCGTTGATGCATTTAGATCCTCGATCAGGGCAATGTGAACTAGAAGTTCAAAAGATTATACATTTGCAAAGAATAGCAAATGAATTGCCTGATGCATTTTTCGATACAAAGAGGATAACTAAATCTTATATACGAGCGGAAAATGCCCCAATTCGAATTGATGTCCCAGTAGGACAATTAGCCACTGAAGCAAATTCACGCCAGAAGCGTGGCAGGGCGGAAAATGCTCCAATTCGAATTGGTGTCCCAGTAGGACAAATAGTCACTGAAGCAAATTTACGCCAGAAGCGTGGCAGGCCTGTCGGTTCCAAAGATAAAAATCCTCGAAAGAGAAAAGAGGTAAATATTCCTGTTGAAAAAGACATAGTAAAGACACCTGCAGTTGTCCAAAATTCTGATATAACGCCAGAAGACGTTCAGGTACCTGAAAATTGTGAAAATGACGAGATCTCGATAAATTATGTCTTTACAGGAGAGAAATGGGATCGAAATAAGACAATTGTCAATGAAATATTTGCATATAATGTGGCATTGAATATCATGCATGAAAGTAAGGATCTTGAGCCAAGATCAGTCGAAGAATGTCGACAAAGGAATGATTGGCCAAAATGGAAAGAAGCCATGAAGGCTGAGTTAGACTCACTTGCAAAACGTGAAGTCTTTGGACCTGTAGTCCGTACACCAGAAGATGTAAAACCTGTTGGATACTGGTGGGTATTTGTGAGAAAACGAAATGAGAAAAATGAAGTTGTGCGCTATAAAGCCCGACTTGTGGCACAAGGTTTTTCACAAAGGCCCGGTATAGATTATGAAGAAACGTATTCCCCTGTAGTGGATGCGATAACATTGCGTTATTTGGTCAGTTTATGTGCATATCATAAACTGCATATGCATTTAATGGATGTGGTAACAGCCTATTTATACGGCTCATTAGATCGGGATATCTATATGAAAGTCCCTGAAGGACTAAAGATATCTAAACCATCCAATGAATATTCACAGGGGTTATACTCAGTTAAATTTCAAAGATCTTTATACGGTCTAAAGCAATATGGACGAATGTGGTATAATCATCTTACTGAGTATCTGGCCAAAAATAGATTCAAAAATGATGATATTTGTCCATGTGTTTTCATAAAGAAATCCGCATCTGGATTCATTATAATTGCTGTGTACGTTGATGATTTAAATATCATTGGAACTCCTAAAGAGATTCCAACAATTATAAAAACTCTAAAGGAAGAGTTTGAGATGAAAGATCTTGGAAGGACTAAATTTTGTCTCGGCCTGCAGATCGAGCATACAAAAAATGGGATCTTTATTCATCAAGCGACATACACAGAGAAGATCTTGAAAAGATTTTATATGGATAAGTCACATCCATTAAGTACCCCAATGATTGTAAGATCTTTAGATGTGGAAAAGGATCTATTCCGTCCTAAAGAAGAGAATGAAGATATCCTTGGTCCTGAAGTACCATATCTTAGTGCCATTAGAGCGCTAATGTATCTTGCCAATAATACACGACCTGACATATCATTCGCGGTGAATTTACTAGCAAGATATAGTTCCTCTCCAACCAGAAGACATTGGAGTGGAATCAAACAGATCTTTCGATATCTTCATGGAACGGTTGATATGGGATTGTTTTATCCCTATGGATCCAAGTCACAATTAGTTGGCTATGCAGATGCTGGATATTTGTCTGATCCACATAAAGGGAGATCTCAAATAGGATACCTATTCACGTATGGTGGTACAGCTATATCATGGAGGTCCACGAAACAGACAATAGCAGCAACCTCCTCTAATCATGCTGAAATACTAGCGATACATGAAGCTAGTCGCGAGTGTTTTTGGCTGAGGAGTGTGATCCAATATATTCTGTCATCATGTGGACTGATTGATCAGAAGATAGCTCCAACTGTCCTGTTTGAAGATAATACAGCATGTATTGCTCAACTTAAAGGCGGATATATCAAAGGTAATAGAACAAAGCATATTTCTCCCAAATTCTTTTTCACTCATGATCTTCAAAATCAAGGGACAATTGATGTCCAACAGATCCGCTCAAGTGATAATCTGGCAGATTTATTCACAAAGTCAC
This sequence comes from Arachis ipaensis, assembly GCF_059453495.1. Classification (NCBI taxonomy): domain Eukaryota; kingdom Viridiplantae; phylum Streptophyta; class Magnoliopsida; order Fabales; family Fabaceae; genus Arachis; species Arachis ipaensis. Next base: position 90,874,039 of record NC_142438.1, read on the forward strand.
TCCCAAAATCTTCTTTTGAAAGATTGTTACATCAAATTGGGATGCGCCGATTTCGAGATATAAAATAATGTCGGCAAGAGGGGGAGACTGTACTCTTTTTCCCTTGGTCAGGTTTTTTTCCCATTGGGTTTTTCTTGACAAGGTTTTTAATGAGGCAGTCCCCATCACAAAGGATATTATACTCTTTTTCCTTTACTAAGGTTTTTTCCCATTGGGTTTTCCTTAGTAAGGTTTTAACGTGGCAATAATCCTAAATGGGCATCCAAGGGGGAGTGTTATGATAAGTACTGATGTGAATGCCCATTTCCAATAAAATTCTATTTACCAAAGGATGACTCTATTAAATGTAGTTTGAAAATGTTTCATTAGCCTCTGAATGGAAACACACTACAATCAATAACAAATACTATTCTCTCTCTCTTATATTTTTTCTCTTTTTTTATTTTACAAGTATTTTAAATACTCCTCTCTCTTACTCTTGGTATATAATATTAGTAAATATATTAATCATTTCTTTTATACTGAGATAGTAATTGTGGTTAATATTGTTATCTAATTATATTTCTTTACTTTATGTTTGTTACATCTTCCTTATTTATTTATTTATTTAGTTATTTTATAACATATTTTACCCTTATTTTTATATTTTTGTATGTATACAATTGGACTTTAGTATCTTCTCAAATCAGTTAAAGCGTCATATTATATAATCAAATTAATTTGATAACCAAATTCAATTAAGTTAATAGAAAAAAAAAATTTTAAACTTTTCTATTTTAATTTACACTTATTTATAAAAGTTTCTTCTGGATTATAGCAATTTCATACCCCAACTAAACATTTTTATAACTTATAATTCTTGAAACATTATTTATTTATTTGTTATTTTTGTTGATTTCTTCTCTACTCTTGTTTCCATGTTTATCCCTTACTCACACACAATCGATTTCTCGTCTTTTTATATTTGATTGATCTTCCATTTTCTTCATTCGTACATTTCAAACGTGTTGGTGTTGAAAACTATATTTTAAAAAAAATTAAACTCGCTTTCAATATTTTAAAATTGTATTTCAAATATATGAAGTTTAAGATACCCCAATAAATTTAAAATAGAATTCAATTTGGATACGTGTAAAATGATCTTACACGTGCATCTAATGTTGTGTCAAAAAAAATCACCACTAATATTGTGTCAAAAAAAAATCACAACTTTTTATACATTGTTAGGACTAGCAATGGATAGAATAGAATAGGATTGACTCTATCCTAATTTTACCTTCAAGTTAAAAACTTTTAACTCAACCCTACCCTACTCTACCTACAGATTGAAAAACCTAATTCACGTTAAAATTTTTAACTCTACCCTACTCGATCCTACTCGTAGGAAAATCAAATTTTTTTCAACTAAATATAAAATTCAATCATTTCATATTTCATACATATTAATAAAATAAAAAATAAAAAACTAAATTTAAATTAAAACTAAATAATAAAATTTTAAAAAATCTAATATAAAATTACAAATAACATTATCATCAAGTTCTTAATAAAATTAAAATAAGACAAACAAAGATAAATGTCTCGTCACTCTTTTTATAACTCCAAATTCTTGCAACAATCCTCTTTAAATAACAAACGTACTAAATTAGTAATTAAAAAATTATTAATTTAGTAATTATTTTAAACTTTCACAAGAAGAGGTTGTGGATTCAATACTCACTTCCTTCACTACATATATAATTTTAAATATATATTATATAATATATTAAAAGTGCAGATAGGATTAGATAGGATATCTCTAAACCCGCACTCGACTCTACCCACAACGAATCGGATAAACTATAATTATTAGAACCGGATCGGACCAGTCGATTCAATCAAAAAACCGATAAATCGATAGTCTGGCCAATTTGGTAGATAGATTAGACCGGACATACATTCGAACCGATCAACAGTGGTCAAACCTGTTGAAAATCCGCCGGTTTGCATCATAAATTACACTAAACCCGCCGTGGATCCACGGTGCACCCGCGGGCCGCCGAACTATCGTAGGAACTCCCTCCACTACAACTCCAAAAATGCTGACTGCGTGAATACACAACCTCTCCTTGCCAATGTGTCAAACTTGTTCCTCACTAGTGTAGATGACAATATATATATATGAATAATTTTTTTTTATTTACATGGATTCACATGAATACCAAATAAGTTGTCACATAGTATATAAATATATTGATATTGATTGTATTAACTTTTATTTTTTCTTGTTCATTTAAATTAAAAAAATATTTTGTATTAGTGATTAATTTATTATCTTTTTTGCAGTATAAATTATATCTAAGAATTAATATTTAATTATTATTAATATATTTTTAAAAATATGCATTTAACTTTTAATTTTAATTTTATAATTTTATATTTTTATTTAATTATGACCAAATCAACTGGGTAAATCAGTAACTCACCAGTTGAAGCAGTAACCCAGTGATCCAATCGTATGACCGAGTCAATTACCGATTCGGTTCTAATAACTATGGGATAAACAACCCTATCCGATTAGGTTAGGTAAGGTTGGATACCCACATGTAGAGTACATATTACCAGCCCTATATACATTGCTCACATAAATAGTCATTCAAAAAAAGCAAATATAATTAAATAGCTGTCTAAAATATTTTATATTTTCATTATATCAAAATTATCTTCTTTAAAATATAGCCATAGTTCTGTGAGGTTTAAAATCCTAACAAAAGTGAAAATAAAGAAATTTGAATGGAAAATGGAGTAGAGAAGAATTTGATTGAATAAAAATCAATTTAACTAACGAATAAAATTTGAAAGATTATTTTGACTATTTACTCCATGAATATAACATAAGAAATTTAATAATACAAAATATTCTATAAAGAAAATATTAAAATTTATATATTTAAGAATAAATGAAAAATAAAAAATAAAAATAAAAACTACGCCATGCATCACCAACTAAAGAAACCAAACTTGGTAATACAAATGTTTCCCTATCATCCCCCCACCCCCCTTGTGTGTGTAGTATGAGTTCCGTTCTCCCTTTTTTGAGTAAAGATGCGAGCAAAGGTGCATGAACAACTCTGTGCAGCAGCATAAATCAATTAAAACATGTTTCTAGATCTCATTGAGCCCAAATAGAATAAACACCTACCTAATTTCCCCCCTAATTCACAAAAACCTGTGTTTTTGTATGATCAGTGCTCATGCTCATATGTACGTCTTCTGTTAACCTGAAGAGTGAAGAAGCAGTTGAAATTTGAAAACTTACGCTCCTCTAAACACGTATGCTACTTGCTACTTTGGGCACTCCGTGAATGTCTCCACAAACTAATACCAAGAACCACCATGGCAGCGATTCCTACTAAAATCTGCCAGAAAAATAAAAGATAGTAATGAGATAGATTATTGTTGTATTATTATATTATTATAGTCCGGCCAAAATAAAACCTGGCGAGGGGCCTGAATGTAACTGACCGTTGCTTCTCTGGCATGTCCTGTTAGCGTAGATTGGAATGCTGATTTCAGTAATTGGAAAGGAGATGACTTGGGCATTAGGATTACCACAGTATACTGTTTTTTGCAAGGATATGGCAGCATCCTTTGCAGGGCCAACTGTGCAGTTCTTGGTGTCAAGGAAGATCTAACTTTTCTTCGACCTTCATCTTGAATCTGAACCAGGGAATAATTTCAATATCGCAAATTTCAATTTTCATTTAATTAAAATGAGTAAATGTATTACTTCGTAACCAATGCTGTAATAATTTGCCACATTCAAACAGATCATATTAGAGGGGGCTAGTTCACAAAGAAAATAAAAGTATTCAACTAAAGTCTAAATTCTATCTCAAACAGAAAAGGCATCTGAGTACGATGATAGCACCCGAAATAAAGCTAGAATTGAATATTAATGCTTTGGTGATCTTATAATGAAATGGAAAATACACAGTAATACCACTAACCTCAAAAGAAGCACCAACATCATTAGCATAGACTCTCGATTGATAGCTGCGTAAAATCCTATCCAGCCAGAAATAATTTTCCTGAAAGAACATACTGAAATAAGAAAACGATACAGGACGGATGTTACTTGTACCCCTTTAAATCTTGAATTTGAATGCACATGGGGACATAAGAGATGAGAGAAGAACATGTGTTTGACTTGTATCGTTGTCTACAGTTGATATGGTAGATATATGAACTTCTATGTCTACCTCACATATTTCGCTGCATCAAACAGCTTAGAACAGGTTATGATGCTAATAAAAAAAACTGTTAAATCAACCTGCAATCCATTCTCATGAGCTCTTTGCTCAATTTCAAGGATGGTTGCAACATCTTGATCAGAAGGCCCTTCCTCTTGAAGGCACAAAATTTCATCTAAAGCAAGATCCACCTGTAAATGATTTACGAGACAGTAAATTACACTGAGTAACTATATTGAAAGTTTAGCTATTTAGCATATGCAGAATACTTGCCAGCTTGGAAGATATCTCTGGATCACAAGAGAAGTTTATGCTAATGTCACCACGAACATCACCTATTCTTGAGGGTTTATTACCACCAAGGAATACTGAAACACCAACAGAGTATATCTGGTGCACAGAAGTAGTGCCTAAGTATACAATTAAAAACAACTGAAGGAAAATGCAGGTAACATGTATACACCTGTCCATGCTTGAAACGGAGAACTTGCATTATTTTTGTTTCAATAAGCTTGCTTAGGAACCCAACAAAGTGGATTTCTTCCACCTGCAATCATGCCCCATGCCCATATGCCCACATAAATTCCAGTAAGAACAGGTCGTCTTCAGTTAACTGCATAAATTCAGCATACAAAAGGAAAGAGCACATACCAGGGTTCCATTCTTCATCTCCACGGGAAAGCATAGCTGCACCAAACATTGTGCTTCCACCATAGGACTCCGAACCACTTCTCTACAAGCACAAAGTATGTCATATATGGAAGTTCACATTATCTTTTAAAAGTGAACCTCAGTGTCCACACAAAATTGAAAGAAACTAGTAACACCCAGATTGTCAAAAAGGCACAATACTGTCTTTTGCAGGAGATGGATGTACATAATCATGGTCATTTGCCTTTAGAAAGAATGCAGTATATTTGAGAGCCTAAGAATAATTTCACATCTTTTCCTGCAGAAGCAAAACTACTGAAAAATTACTACATTTTTTTCTTGTAAATACCTAGAAATGGTCGTTGGAAAAGTGAAAGGCAATCCTTTCAGTTCATCACGGTTAAAATGCATAATAGGTTCAGCTGGCCTTGGTATTCCACCCTGCAAGGAATTTCAAAAGAAAAAATTAATAGTATTCAATATCTCCTGGCTTTAGAGAAATGAATTTCCAAATTTTAACTCACTAGGTACTGCAATATCAAGGGCATTGCAATGGTAGGTTCAATATTCCCAACTATCACAACAGTAAAAGTTGATGGATCTCTGAAACATTTGCTGAAGTATTCACAGGCTTTCAGTGGATCAACTTTTTGTAGGTCGCTTTTTCTAATAGGCTGCAAGACAGGTAGTTAGTTGAAAATCAAGAGCAGTCTTACTTAGTCAATGGTTTAAAGTAACACCAGAAAATAATCATACCCTGAAGAAATAGGAGTTTCCATAGTTGAGCTCCTTTACACGGTTTGCAAAAGCAGTATATGGGTCCCTGTCTTGAGCATAAACTGCTTCTTCAGCCATTTGCATCACTATTTTGACATCTTCTTCGCCGGGTGTTAAATTGGTTGTAAACAACTGATAGACAAGCTGGAGAATAATTTAAAGTGATAAGTATAGACCAGTGGAAGTCACATGTGGCTGATTTAAATGACAGGAAAACATAGTTGCAATTAAATCTAGTACTAGACACACCACAGTGATCATTTGAACTAATCTTACTATAAACATCAACAGTTCATGTTGATTTAGCAAACAACCCTGTCCCCCCTCACCATAAGACCCCTGCTGTTCAACCCAGGTTCTTTAAATGTCACAAATTATGCAGCAGACTGGGTTATGCAATAACAGTATGCTGCAATCAGAAATGAGGAAAATTAAAATATACATATTAGAAAACAGCTGAGATGAAGCACATTCAAGTGATTGTTCTTTGGAGTGCTTCTTTAACAAATGCATTCAACTTTAACACACAGCTACCACTGACAGGATTAACAAATGCATGGTTTTTTCCAAAGGTGTTGGGATAAAAGGAAGAAAATACAGCAAAGCTAATCAAACATTTCAAGCTGAAGCCACTACAAGCCACAAGGATCACAAGACTTCAAAGAATTCAGACGAACACCTATAATATAAATCATTTGGTGAATTGTATGGTCACCAACAAAGACAAAAAGCTAGCAGTAAAATTACCGGTTTTAAGGGATTACACAGCAATAGGGCATAGTACAAAATCAAGTGAATGGCAAAAGTTACCTTATAGAGGATATTCACATATTGGACTGAGGTGTAGAACGCAAAAAGTATTTGTAGGGTACACATTAAACAGATGAAAAAATGGAGAAATATATCTCACATATGAATGCCTTACCTTATAGGTCATTCAGAATATGTTCTTGCTTTAAACATAAACACGTCAATTTAGACCTTACTAAATGGTTTAAAACTTCTCACTTGGTCATGTAACTGCTTTAATTTGCTAGAAAATCATAAACTTAATACACAACTTTCATAATTGAAAATGTACCTGCAAAGCAGTTTCCAGGTCAGTAGGTGAGCAATCACCAGAAAAAGTTCTCATATATGCCCCGATCTTGGTACCAACTTCAGCTCTCTTGCCAGCAAGCATATCCATTAGGACAGATGGTCTATAACCAAAGACTCCAATTTCCCCCGCAATGGTTGCTCCCATAGAGCAAGAGAAATACTCACTCTCTGGGAGCTCAGACAAGCCTCCATATGAATATCCTGTGAAGATAACCTGCTGAGAAAGTATTAATTCATGCTAAAATGGCAACATTACTCCTGAGAGCAACAGTATTTCCAGATTCCTAATAAAATGTATGTGCATAAAAATCAAATCTTGCAATGACAACCAGTATATACAGCTGATCATGTATTAACAGTAACTTCAGTTTCTTGGAAACTTAAAACAATGATATCTGTATAACAGTAAAAAGATCCATAAATAAAATTAAGAAGAAAAGAAGCATTTTCTCACGAATGCTGTTAATCCCACCAAAGATCACAATAACGAAAGAAAAGTATGAAGAAAGAATAAAACAATGATCTAAGACACTTGGCATCTGCAATAATTAATATTAGCACTAGTAGTATTTTGCCCTTTGAAAAAACAGCATAGATATTATCTCCCAAAATCTCTACAAAATTTTTCACACTTACAGTACCACACAAGTAAATTTCAATTTTACAAAATTAACACCTTAGATGTGTAAATTATCTGAGAATAATTATGACTCCTAAAAACATAATCAAGAAGATGCATTTTTTCCCCCTAGCACTTCGTTGAGTTGTTCTATTACAATAAAATTCTCCATCTTATCACAAAAAGGGCACCCAGTGCATAAATCATCCCACATTAACGCAGGGTCCGGGGAAGGCCCACACCCAAAGGGTATAATGTATGCAGCCCAACCTGATAATAACATCAATGGCTTGAACCCGTGACCTTGAGGTCACATGGAGACAACTCAACCGTTGTTCCAAGGCTCCCCTTCTCTCCATCATACTAATCATGCAATTTAATAAAATTGCAAGCAGGTTGTCAATCAGTGATGAAGTAATAATAGATCACTGTCCGTTTAAGCAACATGTATTAACTATCATAAATTTGGAAAGAAATTCCTGAGAATTGAACCTGATCATCAAGAAAGTCTGTACATTTATAGCAGATCCGCATGCCATTTGACAAAAATAGTTCAGCAGCTCCAATATTTGGATAGTCCCTATCTGCCACAACATGCCTGATTTAGAGAGATGAAAAAGGGAAATGAGATACGGATATGTTATTTCCAAAAAATAACTTAAAATAGAAGAAATTGACCCAGATATTAGTTTGGCCCTTCATTGCAATAAAATCCCAGCTGGTTAAACAGATTATATCGGCATTTTAGTACTTCACAGAAAAACAATATTTTAGTGAAGGAAATATGCCTCAATCAGGTCCTGTCCTACAGGGGAAAACAAAAACAGGCAAGCACTTCCCTTTCTTTGGGTTAATAAAACAGAGCTACTGGCCAAACACAACAAAGGAAACAGTAAAAACAAAACAAAACATCTCATCTCGTGGAAAAGCCCTTACTGGAATTCTAGTCAACAATAAATCTATTATCTTAACAAGATGTGCAGAGAAACAACCAAAAAGTAATCCAAACAACCATAATATTTGCCAAGGAGAATGCACTTCCTTTATTTTACTCCAGATGAATCCAAGTAGTAGTAGTTATACAAGAACCAACAATGCTTAATTCTTCTTATACTAGAATTATCTTTGATAATCACTAAAACTGCAAAGATTAGTGAAAGGTATCAGGCTTGAGTTCAATGAGGGAGAAGAGAGTTTGAGAGAGAAGAGAGTTTGAGAAGAGTGTAGAAGATTCTGATTTGTGATTATTGAACCAACTGCAGAGAGAGACTTATTACACTGTATTTGTAGACAAGCATTAGTCTAACTAACTTGTCCTAGCTGGCACAGTTATAACAAACTCTAACCACTTCTAATTACACTTAGCAGACTGGTATAACTCCAACTACTTCTTACTGTTATCAATTAGCACACAGGAAAACCATGAAGAAAATTAAGGCACGTCAACAACTCTTTCATAATAACATGAAGTTTGAAAGACTAAAGTAGGCTATCTAGGAGCTAGTGAATAACTGCAGAGTACACACTTAGTGTTAATTGACAATAATTATTATCACTGCAAGGATATGTGCACATGTGAAACACCTTAAAGACTGATTCAAGTAACGAAAGATATTTAAGAGCCAAGTTAGGAAAAGGGTAAAATCTTTTGCGGTCAAACTCACCCCATATTTGGCTTTGTAGAGACAATCTCTTCCGGTACATGTTCGTCATCCCAAGGAGGTATTCTACCCTCTTCCTCCAGAAGATTGACTTTCTTTACAATATTTTTTAGATCATCAACTACAGAAAACGTCTGGGGCTCAATTGTCTTAATGACACAGCTGCATGATGTCCTTAATTTGTCAGAACATTTAGAGAGCTCTGCTGCCGTTATATCTAAAATGTTATTAATTAATATAAGTCAGTTGCATGGCCTCTCAAATTGGATTCATGCACAGATTTAATATAGGAAGAGAGAAAATGATATATCAACTCACGTGGAAGAAGGGTTTTTTGGAGCTGAGCCTCATATTCAATCCCAACAACAGGTTCATTGTGGAGAAAATGCTGTGGGGAAAAAAAGAAAGTAGAAAAACTTATTCCCAAAACCTACAATTTGTTGCAACACATTTTGATGAGCAAAAGAAAAAGAAGACAAATATACTTGTAAATATTCATCTCTTAGGCTTGTAGATTGAATTTGATCCCGCTCCAAATAGGCAGATTCAATTTCTGACATCAGCAATGCACGAACAATAGCTATTTCACGGTCTGAAAAGCCATGAAGCCGTACCCTTGCAACCTAAAACATAGCTTCATATATTGGGAAAGAAAAAGAGAGAAAAGAGTGGAAGAGGAAGAAAGCAAAAGAAAAATAATGCAGCCCTCAAAATAATAAAGAGACCTCCATTAACATTGATTCGAGTGCGTCAATAGTCCCTTTTCCTTTGCAAGATGCAGTCATTATATTAGCCTTTAATGGACGAGTTAGAACATCAGCAGCAGCTGAGCAAGAGAAATAGGGTGGATCCTTTCTGCGTGATATTTTAAAGAATCTCTGGTTCAATGCATATAGGAACATGGATTCTGCAAGTAAGTTTCTGTAGTCTTTCACTGTTTTAAGCTCGTCTGCTGGCATTTTATAGCTAATCATCACTGCGGACTGTTATTAGCCAAACCAAGAGTAGCATGTTAATTTCAAACAAATAAACCGGTCACTGAAGAAAGGTTGTTGATTCATTACTTACTTACCCCGGCAGCTTCAGATTCAACAAAACATGAAAATCGTGGCTCTTCATGTGATGGAACCTGGAATGTTGGTATAAGTGGAGGATCAGGTGCAGGGACTTTTTGGCCAAAGTGGGTCTTTATCAGCTCTACTACAGTCTGAAATTGTGGGAGGAAGGTTAGCATAAACCATGACCAAAACAGCACATTCAAATTTCCAAAGAGATAAATTACAAAAGAACCTCTGCATCAGAAAAATCTCCAACTGCTATCACAGCCATGTTGCATAAATGGTACCACTTCTTGTAAAAGTTCTTCACAGTCTCTGGAGAAACTGTCCGAATCACTCTCTCTAGTCCAATTGGTAACCTTTCAGCATACTGCAATCAATCGAATGTTTTTACAAAACAACATAATTTTATAAAATTTCCAAAAATCACATCTTATCTACAAGACCATTTTAACATCATCCAATAGCAACTTGACTTTTCTAATCACATGAATTTGGTAAGATCTCATATTAAGTATATATTCCAGCAAAACTAATTGAGAATAAGAAGAATCAACAATAACAACTAAGTCTTGCCGTATTAGGTAAAGTACCCTACATAGATCCAGTCATACATCATGTCAACAAGAAGAAATGTGTATAAAATATATGAAATTGGAAATAAACACCCATGATTATTGGAATGTGAGCTGAGTTTGAAAATGCCCTCTAAACTTATCAGTTATCACCAAATAACAAATAATTGTGACAGACTCATTAAATTGTTTGTGCTCAATAGAGGTACCTTCGACCCTTGCATCATCAAGACCCAATGAGCATCCTGCAGCCTTCCAGTCGCATTCCTAGTCCCTCTGTACTCCTCCAAGACAGCTCCCCTTTCTTTCTCCAAGTCCTCTTTCGATACTCTAATCTGCACAAAACAGCCTAATCACAACAAATAAAGTAAAAGAGCCTCCAAGACTGACCAACATGGAATTCATAGCCGCTAGTAAACATACCTCAGAGCTGAACTCAGCCAAAACCGAAATGGCCTGAGACAAAAGCTCAGGCTTGTCAACGGGAACAAACATCTCATAGACGGTGTCATCGGCAGAGGTGGCGGCATTTTGACAGGCGCCGAACTCCGCTCCAATGCTCTCAAGAAACTTGATGATGTCATGATTAGTGTACATCTTAGTGGCACTGAAAGCAAGATGCTCCACAATGTGAGCAACTCCACGCTCATCCTCTTCTTCCAGAACTGATCTGCCCGTAAATAGGAGGTTTCGTTCATCATCAATTTCACAATCAGCACGTGCACATAATAAAAAAAATTCCAAAACTGTAGTCGCACACAAGAACAAGTGAGAATGAGGATGAAAATGAAAACTGCAGCGGCGAAAGAGGGGAGGGGGGAACCCGGAGAAAAGGATGAAGTGAGAAATGAATTAGATTTGGAATACCCGACGGTGACGGCGAGAGCGAGAGCGGCACGCATGCGGGGCTTAGAATTGCAGCGGACGTAGTAGCGGAGACCGTTGTCGAGGGTGCCGAAGAGGACGCCGACGGGGTGGAGGGGGAGGGGTTCATCCATGTCGACGGTGACCATTTTGAGGGATCGGAAGCCATGCTTCTTGGAGATCGAAGATGCGTCCGCTGGACCCGGAAGCAATTCCATTTCTCTTCTTCAGTCTTCACTTTCAGGCTTCAGCTCGAAGCTACCAATTACCACTCTGCGCTGGACGGCCCCCTTTCTTTTCCTTTTTTCTTTTCTTTTCCCCCTTAACGTAGTGACTTTGAGTCGTTGACACATAGTTTAATGTAAAACGTAAATTACAAAAAGAGAAGGAAAGAAATAATAATAACAATAAAAATAATAAAAAAAAAAGAGTTAATAGTCAAAATCGTCCCTTAAAGATACCTTAATTTTCATTTTCGTCCCCGAAAGATAAAGTTAATCAAAATAGTCCCCGAAAGATAATAGAGTTATTCACGTTCATCCTTCTGTCATCTCCCTCGCTGAGTTGGCTAACGTTGGCTGACGTGTGACGTTAACTGTCACCGTGGCAGACGACGAAAACGACGCAGTTTTGATTGAATGGCCTCCAAACCCTGATGCGTCGTCGTTTAGTGTCCAGAAAAGATTAAAAATGTTGCAAAGCATCACCCCACCTCATAACAACCTTCTCTCTATGCGTCGTCGTCGTTTAGTTTTGATTGAATGCTAACCTCTAAACTTGACACTGCACTCACTCATCCCTTTCATCAACACAACAATGGAATCTTCTTTCGCTTCAACTGCTCCTTCCGCATCTTCTTCGCTTCCTACTCCCTCAAAATCCAGACCCAAAATCAATCATTTCCGCTTCTCTCACTCCAACATCTCTTTCTGTCTCTCTCCTAAACCCAACCTTCTTTTCCTCACCAAGGTACCTTCTTTTCTCCATATTTTCATTCTCGCTCTTATCAATGCACTAACCTATATCCAAATTCGTTTCCTTTTTCACTTTTTTCTTTTGGTGTTTTGCTTAACATACCACTTATTCCCTTAACTTGCACTCTTATTCACTTAGCTAATTTTGGGAATTTGGCACTTATAGATTTTATATCTTGCATAATTCATGTACTCTATGATTGGGGAGAAAAGAAATCAGCTTAATAATTTGCTTCATTTGGTAATGATTAGTGTAAGGTTTGAGTAATTAAGCACTAATTTGGTCCTGATATGCTGTGAAGGAATTGAATTGATGTGAGAAATTTTTCTGCAAGCATTTTACTCAATAAGATTTTCATGATATGATATGACATTATATGTTTGTATATATCTGTGTATGTATAGGGATCCCCACCATGTCAAATTGTATGCCCAAGGGTGAAGGCACAATTGGATGAGGTACCATAACACTCCCTTTGTTCCTATGAAGTTTTTCTTGGTTTTGGTTGGGTATTGTGTTCCATGATTAAAAAAAATGTATCAATTACCAAAAAGACGATTATACTTGTCGATTGTTGAATGAAGTGAATCATACATAATCTGATAGCCATTTCATACCTATGAGAGTTTCTTCTTCTTTCCATGTTTGTTTTTCATTTTCAATTATTTTTAATGCTTCTTTTTTGCATCTGGAACAAAGTTTCTCTTAGTTATGTTCATCTTCAATCAAGCATGGATTTTAATTAATCTTTTAATTATCTTTGTAAGGAATGCTGTGTATGCATGCAATATCAGCAATACAGGATAAGAATGACAAAAGAGATAAAGAGTATTGTTATGACTGGTTGAAGATGGAAGCGTACAGGAGAACTTATTATTTCAATGTCAATCCGATGAAAGGACAGGATCTATGAAAAAAAATTCCACACCCAGCTCCAGTCCCACCCCCATTTAAGCCCAAACCTGGAAGACCAACAAAAAAAAAGAGAAGGGACAAGGATGAGCAACCAACTGGGTTAAAGATAAAGATGAAGAGGAAGTATAACCCCATCAGATGCATGTATTGTAGTGAGATATGACACAACAAGAGAAGCTGTGCAAAGAAAAAGGCTGTGGATGCTGAGGAACATGCCAGGCAGATGCAGCTGCAACTGGCAGTTTGTTGTCCCTGGTGCAAATGGGAAAGCCAGACTTAGGTCCTCTCCTAAACCTACTACAGCTGCACTAGTGGCTATCTCTACTGAGACAATCAAGGGGACAAGTTCAGCCACTGCTAAGAAGTTGGCCAACTTTATGACCTTTGTACCTACTCCAGGCTTCAAGCCCCCAAGGAAGACTGATAAATGACTTTGATTAGAAAGAAATGTATTCTGCTTGACTTTTTTTTTTGTATGGGGGTACTTGCTATTTTTTGCATAGGACAATTAAAGTTTCATATTAAATATTGTGGTTAGCTGTGTACTTAAAAATTGTATTGTGCCCTTTTATTTTAGTCTAGCCTTGTTTTTAGGTTTGTATCCTCATGTAAAACCTTATAAATTTGCTATGGTATTCATCCTTAAGACAATGTGACAATTAGCCTTCTATGGCAATACAATGTTAAGAGTACTTTGATTACTGATTGTGTTTATAGCTTAATATATCTTACTGCAGAGTGGTTCTGATTAGTTTGCAACATTTGATGGATTAGTTTGGTCTTAATCTTAAAAAACCAAATGAAATATCTATTCTCATTCAAGCCATTCAATTCATTACACCATGACATATCAACAGAATTTGGTTTACTTGGAAGTACATAACAAACAACAAAAGGGTCACATTAATGACAACTACCACAAACATGAAAATTATTAGCAGTTTCAAAGCTTTAACTTCAACTTTCAAGCTGTCCAGTCTCCATGCCACCTTCTGTAACACCCTAATTAGCCTAAACTTTACCTCGCATCGTAAAGCAAAGGTTAATCAAAGATTACGACAGTTCTAAGCTCATACATAATATATTTATAGAAAGAATAGTATAACCTAGAAGCCTGATGAAAGATATAGCTCAAAAACAGGATTCCAAAGTGCAAAACGTACTAACGAAGCTACTATCTTAAGGTACAAGAAACATATAAGATATAATAAGAGATAAGTATATAATATCATAGAAAATTAGCCATGACTTACGGAGTTTAAGCTGGCTAGCCATATAAAAATATACAGAACCAGACAGTAAAAATAGCCTATACAAGTTTGTTCTCTCAAATACAAGCCTCTAGGCAAAACCAAAATACAAAAGTGAGAGACATATATAAAATAAACCAAAAGACTTAAAAGGATGTCCGGATCCTCTGCTCCTATCACCAACCAGACAACTCACCGAGGTGGGTTGCGACCTGCATCTGAAAAATACAACAGAGATATGGTATGAGAACTGGAGGTTCTCAGTATGGTAATAGTACCCAGTGATGTAGGATATAAGACCACAGGACGCCAAAGGCAATCCTAAGCTCCATACCCATCACAAGAGTTCAAACTTAAAGCATACTAAAACAAATAAGCATAAAATATAAACCTTAACATAACTAAACCGGGTAATTCTATCTTAGGGAATTTCTATTCTAACCAAACACCGCTGTCCCACAGTCTTCACCAACTTATCCTCCATGCGATCCCATCACCACCGCCTTCCTAACCTCCTCAATCCCAATAGAAAACACAATTACTTACAATACAAGTAAATCACAAGTAGAAACATATAAGGCAATTAATTCAAATAGCAAATAGGCATGTTATACGAATAGGCAAGCCATTTCAAGTAGTCAAAGCATACAAACAGATAGAAAATGCATATGATGAATGCCTATCCTACTGGCTGTGATATCACATTGTCGGTTCAACTGCCAACCCGACACATCTCCATGGAGATGTCACCCTTCGGAATCCTCATATGAGAATCCCCGAGATATAGTGCTCGGATCACTGTCCAAGTACCGGCGCCTGCACGCTCTAATGATCCGAAGGGATGCGAGCGGGATACTCTTGTCACCGACCTCGCATCTAAGCGCAAGCGGGACGAACCACCGCCCTTATGCCGCCGCCGCTACCTCGACAGGCGGGATCCAACCACAGCCCCTGCCGGGTGATGTGTGAACTTTTGTTGATATAGAATTTCCTCAATTGAATGAATTCTCGTTGCAAGTATAGTTCTAGACCAACAAAGAGTCCTCACATACAAAAATTTAGTTGGTTGTCACAAATAACTAACCCCAATGAAAATTAACCGAAGTATTTGGACTCCGGGTCGTCTCCCTAGGATAACAATGTAATGCTTAGTTATTGGCTATGAAGGGGTAAAAAGGGGGGGGTTTGGTTCATGAGATGACAAGAGAATAAATTTAGCAAGTGAATAAAGGAAGTAAGATAAAGAACTCTTGGCTAAGACTTGGGTAATTGAGATCACCATCCTTGTCAACAAACCGAATATTGATAATTATGAGAGGCCAACCTATTAAGTCTACTTCCCAAAAGCGTTAAGTACGTAATGTTTACTCCTAAGCTTGAAGTACGTCAAATAGATTTGATCACATCCACCCTTAAGTCCTAACCTACCTACTAATTAACTTAGTAGTGGGTTAGCGTCAATGGGTGTTAAATTGATCACCATGGGTTCTCAAATCACCAAATCAATCATACCCAATCACTCAAGATTACCCAATTCCCTTGGCTTAGGCCAAGAGTTGACAAAACTACTCAAAAATTAAAGAGAGCATTTCATCAAACACATAGAGTGCAATAAAAGTAAGCATTATACATTGCAAGAATAATAAAATCTAACAACTATTAAGTGCAAGAAAAGTGAGATCACAACTCAATTCATCAATAAAAAGAACATTAACACTAATTTGCATTAAAAACAAATCAAATCTAACATGAGTTCATCATCACAAAAGAGAGCAAAACGAGAAATTAACATCACAAGTAAGAAAACCAAGATGTAAGAATGAGAAATTATAAAAGAAACAAGATGAGATCAAGTAATTGAACTTGAATTTAAGATAATCTACCATAATCCTAACCTAATTCTAGAGAGAAGAGGGAGCTTCTCTCTCTAGAAAACTAAGTAAAGGCTCATGTTGGCTAAAACTAATTGCTCCCACTATGCTTGGACTTCAATTCTGCATGAAATACACTCAGAAACAAGTTGGACTTGGGCCTGGGTTGCTCAGAAATCGCCCCAGCGTTTTGCCTTCAAGTGGGCCATGTAAGAGTATTGGCGCGTTCGCGCCATGTGCGCGTGCGCGTCGATTGGAAATTTCTCCATCCGCGCGGAAGTGGCATGTACGCGTGCGCGTCCATGGGCGAGATCTCTTTTGCGCGTGAGCGCCTTGCGCGCGTGCGCGTCCTTTGATGCACTCCCAATCTTTGTTTCTTCATGCATTCTCCCTTTTGTATGCTTTTCTACTCACTTCTCCCATCCAATACTTGCCTTATAACCTGAAATTACTCAACACACACATCAAGGCATCGAATGGAATTAAAGTGACTCAAAATTACCAATTTAGGGCCTAAAAAGCATGTTTTTACACTTAAGCGAAAATCAAGAGAGAATCATAAAACCATGCTATTTCATTGAATAAATGTGGAAAAATGTGATAAAATCCCCCAAAATAAGCACAGATAAATCACGAAATCGGGGTTTATCAAATCTCCCCACACTTAAACTAAGCATGTCCTCATGCTAAAATCAAGAAGAAGCAAAGGGTATTAACATTTATTCAATGCAACTACTAAATGCAATCTGTCTATATGCAATCTATTTACATGATGTAATGGCTTAGTCAAAACAAATCAATCTCCAAGAATACACATACAAGCACAAGGGCCAAGATATTAGCAATCAAGTAAACCACAATTGGATTGAATCATTGAAAGAGTTCACAAACTTGCAAGAAAAGATGATCATGGGTGGAAACATGTAATTGAGCAATCGAACCCTCACCGGATGTGTATCCGCTCTAGTCACTCAAGTATATGGGGTTGATTCACTCAATTCTCCCCTAATCATGCTTTCCAAGATTTGTTTTTTTTATCTAACAATCAACAATTATTTCATGCATGCATACAAATATCAAGAGGACTTCCCATAGGTTGTAATGGGGCTAGGGTCAAGGTAGGATGCATATAGTCAAGTGAGCTTGAAATTTGAATCTTTGATTAATTTAAACTTCCCACCTAACCTATGATAACCTAAACAATTCTAAACAATCCTAGCTATCCATTCTTCACTTTTCATACACTCATGCATTTCCATTTTGCTTACCACACATATGTATTGAATTTACGAAAACTTAAACTCTGGGACCCTTTGTTCCCTTTTTGCTGCAAAATAATTTTTTTTAAAATATATACAAGAACATCAATGCATATGGTTTACATATGATTAATACATGAGTATGCATCCATTTCCTAAAAATTTTCAATAAAAACATAAATACACTTTTATCTCTACCCAATGTACCCAACCTTCCCAAAATCAAGTAATGAACACTTTCACTAGTCTAAGCTAATCAAAGATCCAAACAAGGGACATTTATTGTTTTTCACTTAAGCTTGTAATGTGCTACAATTATGAACAAATGGGTTAGGCATAGGCTCAAAATTGGTTAACAATGGAAGATAAAAGGTAGGCTATTTGGATAAATGAACTATTTGAACAATGGCCTCAATCATATAAATGCATGTATACACAAAGTAATGGACATAAAGAATCAAACAAATCAAAGATTACAATCATAAGAAGAGAATGATGCACACAAGAATGAAAATAAGTGGTTATATATGATGTAACCACACAATTAGGCTCAAATCTCACATGCTTGTGTTCATCGCTCAAAACATGATCCACAAGTATATAATTCAAGCAAGTTCTAAAAATTTTTTTTCAACCAATTGGGTGGTACCCTAAAAATGAATTCCTTGGAAATTTTCATCATATTGACTAAGCTTATTCTAATGCAATGTTGTGATTTAGAAAAATTTTTTAAAATAAAAAGAAAAAATTTCCTAGTTTATCCCTTTTTCAATCAAAACACAATTCTTATATAAAAAGGGTCAACTAGATTTTTAACAATCCAGAACACTTTTCTAATCACAATCAAAAACTAAAATGCAAAACATATATATATATATATATATATATATATATATATACATACTAAAAGTGTGCAACTATCAAAACAAGAGCATCTACAATAGCAAATATATACAGTCATCCCAAAATGATCTCAAATATAAAGTGCAAAATAAAATAAGGTAGTAGAAAACATAAATAGATGTCCGAAAGTTCACCACATCAATGTAAACACCGGTCACGAACGGTGACCTCCCCACACTTTAGAATTAAGCATCGTCCTCGATGCTACTGCTGAAGCTCGGGATGGGATCAACAATCGCACCGGGCTCCTCAGGCTCAGGCTGTGGAACTAGGACTGGCTGTGGCTCTGGATGTGGCTGTGGATCCTCAGGGGCTGCTGGACCTCGGTAGTGGTCTGTGTCTCTGGAGGTGCATCCTGATGGATCGGCTTCTTAGCCAGCTCCTCCTCCTGATCCTGCTCGTCGGAAGCTAGAGAGTTTGGGAGCGGCGGTAGCTCGATGCCCTGTGACACAAACACCTTGTCGATGCGATCGAGACGTCGCATGACACGACGCTCGAAACGCTCCATGAAGTGAAGAAGGTGCTGCACCAGCAGATAAGTCGGCTCAGGTACTAGTGGTGGTGGTGGTAAGGACGCTGCGGCTGCTGAAGTAGAAGAGGGTCCTGCGACTGCTGCTAACGATGAGGGCTGAGCTGCCTCCTCCACTGCTCTGGCTCGTGAACGGCGTTCGGGTGGGGGCTTCTCATGCACCCACCCATCCATGGAATGGTGGTCTCCTTGTCATCGTCATCTGGGGGTGGTGGTGTCACATCATCATCCTCCCACAGGATACCTGCCAGCTCAATCATGCTGGTGACCAGTGTAGAGAAGGGTAGCAAGCTGCGAATATGAGCTCTCCATATACTATGTCTGACCAGTCGAGGGAAATTTACCTCCTTCCCTTCCATCACACACCCAATCAGAACCAGCACATCCATCGGGATCTCTGAAAAGTGAATGGTGGGGAAGACATAGTGGGCGAAGATATGCTGCCAGGTCTTGGCCTCCCTCGTCAGATAAGCAAAGCGCATCCCCTTAGGCTTCTTGTTGTTCAAATCCATCACCCAGGGAGCGTCAGGAGTAGCAATCACGTGCCTAAGCACCTCATAGTCAAAGGTCACGGAGAGGATAGCTACCTCTGCCTGCCTATAGGCGCAGGTCTCATCAGGACGATGGTGGCAAAGCAGTGCATCTCCAATAGCCTCCTCAGTGATCATAATCTCTCTACCCCTCAGCAGAACTGAATCAATATTGGCTCGGAAGAAGTTGCAATAAAATTCTCTCACCCATGAAGTGTTCACCCTCCCTAAATCTCTATCAACAAAGTCCAATCCTAACTCCAGAATTCGGGTGTTAATGGCACACCTCACATCATTGGGAAGAAGCAGTTTCTTCTCAATGTTTAGATTTTTCTTCCGAAAGTCAGAGAAGTGAAGCTCACAATAGAGGTTTGAGAATTTGACTTAGTCAGTGGATGGTAGCAACTGGTTTTCCCTATCCACCTCATTCAGCGGATTCTTAGCATAATTTGCATAGGGAGAAGGGGTAGAGGCCTTAGAGCGCTTCCTCTTTTTGGAAGTAGTGGCTATAGCCTTTCCTTTGTCTGACATCCTGGGAAACAGAGATGATACAATATAAGCAGATAGCCAAATAGATACAAAGTACTCAAAGTAAAGCATATTCATGAAGTGAATCAAAGAAAGGAGATTTCTTGGAATACAAGCAAACTGAATTCAGAATGTAGGCCAAACTTCAAACTAAGAATTCAAACCATATTTTGCACATTACTTGTTCATCAAGCTTAGGAAACACCATATTCAAAATAATGATAAAAAGAGTTAGGTTGAAAACCAAAAGAAGTTAGTTGGTTAAACAAGTTAAAGTTAGAGATCAGTTTGAAAATCAGTGATATGGTGGTTATTAGTTCAATTCAAAAGAGAATGCACAAAATAAGAATATAAGCACGTTCACAATCATAAAATGCATCAAGTCATTGATGATGAAATATGGTATAGCTAGAAAACAACTAATATGGAACAAACCATCAATCAATGCAAGGATCACTAGAGTTATGTGAATTGGTGTTGGTATAGTCAAAACATTAAAGGATGAATCAATTAATCAGAGTTCAACACCAAATTCAATGAGCTATGAAAGTTACAATGATTGAGATGAGATTTGAAAAATTCATGCACTATGTGATCAAGGGTAAATTGGCATAAAGGAATTGAATCACAGTGGCCATATAGGTAGAAGAAATCATCAATCTTGTGAAGCAAGCAAATTAGGCTCAATTCCAAATGAAAACCAAGTTTATGGTCAATCTGAAAGTTTACTTAATCATGCAATGCATATATGCAAGTTAGCATTGTAAGCAAGCAAGGAGTATTAGAGGCATGACCAAAGAACCTGTTCTTGAGGAATTTTCAAAACCATTTGGACGACACAATTCTATTTGACACAGAAATCATCAAATAGAAGTTTGTTACGTCCATCAAACAATGTCAATTCAAGAAATATGGTTAAGAAAAATCCGACAGCAATTCAGCAATACATTGGCTAAATCCCAAATTTAAACAGTCAAATCAGATTTCATATGAATTCACAAAATTCAAAAGCACAAAAATCATGTATGAATTCATATGACTTGGGCAATCAAGCCAATAGTGCAGCAACAAAGCATTAGAAAGCAAATTAAAATAAATCAGCCAGCAAGCAGTTATGAATAAGCAAGCAACCAGTATCCATGAGCAAAGCATTACTCAATAATGGCAAGCCAGGCATATAGCACAAGCAAAGCAATGAAACAGAGCAATTTCACACAACAGCAAAAATTCAGATACACCTAAATCCACTACTCAGCCCAGATTCGCTAACCACCTAAGTTAAACTAAACTAACTAACTAAGCTAATCTAACTAAACTAACAAAATTATCATAAAGCGGTAAAAGAGAAGCAGAACAGGGGAAGCAGAAACTTGGGGAGACAGAGACTGAATGGGGCGGATGAAGGGAATGTGCAGCAGAGAGGAGTGAGTTGGCCAGAGCGGACAGCGGTCTGGTGGCACCATGGAGCTTGCGCTAGCGACAATGGGGTCGGGGCTGTGCTCGTGGCGGAGCAAGGGCTGGCTATGAGAGAGAATAGAGAAGAGAGGATTCAGTGGGAGAGAAGGAGAGAAGGAGAAAGCGAGGGAGGAGGGGGGTGAGGACGCGCACGGCGACGGCGGCGGTGGTGTGCCGGAGGGCTCGCCGGAGTGCTAGTGGTTGCAGGGGTGATGGTTGGCAATAGAGGGAAATGGAACGTTGGAGATGAAGGGGACGAACGGGGGTTGCGCGAATGCGCTAGGGCTTTGCGTCCCTGGTTAAATGGGATTTTTAAATCCACGCGGGCGCGCACCGTGCGCATCCGCGTGGGTGACAGAAATAGGGAAGTGGCGCGGAGGCGCCATACGCGTCTACGCATAGATGGGAGAATTAGGGATCGGCGCGAACGCATACAGTGCGCGTCCGCACGGGTGTGTTGGACCAGAGGCACAAAAGAGGCCCAGAGTTGGCACAACTCTCGGGTCCTTTGGCCTTGGTGATGCTAAAATGCATCGACGCGTGAAGAACAGAACTCTCGCACGATCTAGAATTTTCACAATAAATTTGCGTTGTAAGTATAGCTTCTAGACCGATAAGAATTCCTTTATTACAAAAGTTTTGGTTGTCACTTAAGCAAACCCAATAAAATTGATAACCGAGTATTTAAACCTCGAGTCGTCTTCACAAGGAATTGTAGGGAGGTATAACTTATTATTAGCTATGGAAAAGGTAGAATTTTGGATTTTTTTGAAATAAAGAGCAAGTAATTTAATTGACAAGAAAAATAAATTAATAATAATGAAATCTCTTGGCAAGGTATAAGAATTAGAATTCCTATCCCAGTTATCCTTATCAGATGTGATGAGAATTGGGTTTTAATCCCACTTAGTTAAGTCAAGTGGACTAATTAATTTAATCCTCAAGTCCTAGTCAATCCCTGTGGGAATACTAGCTTCAGAGCGATCCAAATCAATCAGTAATCTGCCAATTTCAATCACTACTGAGTTTGACAACTCAAGTGTTACCAATTACTTAACCAAAGCCAAAAGGAAGAAAATGTCTAAATTAAATTAAAAGCATCCATATAAATAAAGCAAAGCAAAGTCAAATCTGAAATACCTCAAATTATATTAAATAAAACATTCAAATCTAAACACAAAGAGTTCATAAACAAAATTAAGAAAATAAATAAAAAGAACATTAAACCTGTGATTGAAGAAGATGAAATCCTAATCTTAAGAGAAATCCTAATCCTAAATCCTAAGAGAGAGGAAAGAGCCTCTCTCTCTAAAAACTACATCTAAAACTGAAAATTATGAATTATGAATTGATATCCTGAGTCTCTGCATGTTCCCTGACTTTAATCTGTGTTTCTGGGCCGAAATCTGGGTCAAAACACGGCCCGAAATCGCCCCCAGCGTATTCTGTTATTTCTGCAGATCGCGCAGGTCACGCGTATGCGTCGTCCACGCGTGCGCGTCATTCAGCGTTTTTCCTTGCCATGCATACGCGTTGTTCACGCGTTCGCGTCAGGCACGCGAATGCGTCACTGCGCTTTCTCCATTTTTGTGCGGTAGCGTGAGCCATGCGTCCGCGTCGATTCTCGCTGGTCATCTCCTTAATTTCTTGTGCTCCTTCCATTTTTGCAAGCTTCCTCTCCATTCTCTAAGCCATTCCTGCCTTATACAGCCTGAAACACTTAACGCACAAATCACGACATCGAATGGTATAAAGGAGAAATTAAAATACACAATTTAAAGCTTTAGGAAGCAATTTTTCAATCATAGAATAAATCCAGGAAGGAATTGTAAAACCATGCAAATCATATGAATAAGTGGGTGAAAAGCTGATGAAAACCACTCAAATTAGCACAAGATAAACTATAAAATAGTGGTTTATCAACATGTGCGCGCATTGTGCACTTGCGCGTGGATGGCTTGAACTTATGAAATGGACGCGGAGGCGCCAAGTACGCCAACGCGTGGGTAGTGAAACAAGGAGTGGCGCGAACGCGTACAGCGTGCGTCCGCGTGGGTCGAGACACAGAGTTGGCCCAAAAGTGGCACAACTCTCTGGTCATTGGCCCAGAGTGTCGAAATGCGTAGCCGACGCGCGCGCGCGCTTTGCGCTTGCGCGTGGCTTGGGTTTTTTTGTTTTATGAACATCGAAGAGAGCTTATAACCTTCCTATCCTCCTCTAAAATTTTAAAACTAGCTAAGGTGCAAAATCAAGCATATTTTTGAGATATAGGGAATTTTTCAAATAAATTGAGGAAACTTGCAAGCCAAGCAAAAACTCAAATTCAAAGAATCATCCCTAATTAAAGCATAAAATATATAGACACCTTACCAAGCAAAGTGAAATGTACCAAGAAGCAAAGGATTTATATACAATGGAACTCAATTCATTCATTCGTTATATCTACAAGGGAATGGAAAGAGTTTACCATGGTGGGGTGTCTCCCACCAAGCACTTTTGGTTTAAGTCCTTAAGTTGGACATTTGGGAGGCTTCTTGTCAAGGTGGCTTATGTTTGTACCCATCCTTGAACCTCCAAGAGTGCTTGTCCTCCAATCGGTTGTCAGAAGTTCCAGCCATCTTCAATAAGCTTTGGTGAGGTCCTCTCCAAGACACGAGCTCCCAAAATTGATTTTCATAAGCTAATCCAGGATCCCATATCTTGTCCTCGCACCCATCTTCTAATTGATTGCCTTGACTTTGTCCGGGCGACGAGAAAGCAGAATTCTCATGGACGCACCAAACTACTCTCCTTGACCCATTTACTTGAGCATTACACCAATCCATGTTCTTCAATTTTGAGCTTCCAACCATAATGAGTCTAAATTTACAACGCCAACCACTAAACATCCTTCTCTTTCGCTTAATTCCACAAAGCGCCCTAAGTTGGCCATCCGTCTCAAGCAAACCATACTCAAGTGGGATAATAAAGCTGAGAGTTAGAAGTTTTATCCACTCAAGCGAAGGATTGGGTGGCAAACTAGGTGAAGGAGTTCCCAAGGGTCTTGATAAAGCATGCTCTACTCCCGTCCATCCTCTTCTGGGAAGTTCCACCATTTGGCAAGGTTCTTCAAGTTTCTCCTCATGCCAAGCTTCCTCAAGTTCACATTTTTTTCACCAATTTCTTCTATCTCCTCCCCATCACTCTCATCATAGATAGGAGGTCTAGTGAAGTCTATCTCCTCGTCAAGTGCAAGCATTTTAGGGAAGGACCCTTCAAACTCGAAAGGATCATATGTTGACGCGGAATCATCATAGATAGGAGGGCTTGTTGCTTGGAACACTTCTTCCAGTTCTTCACTTACAATGGGTTTTGAAGGCTGTACATCCTTCTCAACCTTGCTTTCTAATCCACTGGGAGAGGGCTCAACAATATCGTCAAGGGAGTTGATCAATGTGGGCAAAAAATCACTAGTGATGGAAACCACTTCTTGATCATTTTCCTTCAACTCTCTGTTTACTTTTGCAACTTTACTCTCCTTTTTAACATCCTTTATGAGCTCAACGTATCCCAAACATCTATCCACTACTTCCTTTTGCTCGCTAATCTCTATCTTCTCCTCTTGTTGCATTTCTTGCTTCAACTCTTCTTCCTCATTTTGGAGCTTCAAGATTATTCCCTCGCTAGGGTCCTTGATAGTTTCTCCGCATTCAACAATGGGAGTGCTCAGGGTACATGAACCTAGGTGAGATGTTAGGTGATTCACGGCTTCTACCATGCTAGCTACCCTTACTTTTAGCTCCTTAAACTTAGCTTCATCCTCCTCTTGTCGCCTTAAGATGCGAGATTCAAGATCTCTTAGTTCTAATATGAAGGCTTCGTCGGGAGGCGGTGGTGAAAGATAGGGTTCGGTGTTTGAGGGAAGATTTTCAATGTTGGAAGGTGGTTCATATTGGGGGAATTCTTGAGGTGGTGTATACAAAATTTGTGGTTCTTGAGAGTATTGGTATGGGGATGGTGGTTGTTCTAGATGTGATTCAAATGGTGGTTGATATGTGTGTGTGAGTTATGGTCATATGGAGTTGAATGGTGATGTGAGGCTTGTGAGTATGGTGTGTGGCTATATTGAGGAATGGGATCACATGCATATGATGATTGTGGTTGACAACCATAATGAGGGTTATCACACACATTGGATTGATACACATTAGGATCAGGATTATACCCATAGGAGTTCGTAGGAGGTTGTTGCCATGAAGGTTGTTCATAAGCTTGAGGTTCCTCCTATCCTTGAATTCCAAACCCTTGATGCATATTCTCATTGGAGCTTTCATTTCCTACAACATAGTTTGAACTACACTCATAGCCAAAAGGATGAGAATTCATAGTGAAAGAGAAAATAAAAAAAATCAATAAGAAACAAAAAAGATAAAATCCTAACTAGTAAAAACCAGCAAACAAACCAAAATTCAAGTTATTCACAATATATACAATAGCCAATAACATAGCACCATTGTGTTTTCCGGCAACGGCACCATTTTGATGTGTGAACTTTTGTTGATATAGAATTTCCCCAATTGAATGAATTCTCGTTGCAAGTATAGTTCTAGACCAACAAAGAGTCCTCACATACAAAAATTTAGTTGGTTGTCACGAATAACTAACCCCAATGAAAATTAACCGAAGTATTTGGACTCCGGGTCATCTCCCTAGGATAACAATGTAATGCTTAGTTATTGGCTATGAAGGGGTAAAAAGGGGCGGTTTTTTTTGGTTCATGAAATGACAAGAGAATAAATTTAGCAAGTGAATAAAGGAAGTAAGATAAAGAACTCTTGGCTAAGACTTGGGTAATTGAGATCACCATCCTTGTCAACAAACCGAATATTGATAATCATGAGAGGCCAACCTATTAAGTCTACTTCCCAAAAGCTTTAAGTACGTAACGTTTACTCCTAAGCTTGAAGTACGTCAAATAGATTTGATCACATCCACCCTTAAGTCCTAACCTACCTACTAATTAACTTAGTAGTGGGTTAGCATCAATGGGTGTCAAATTGATCACCATGGATTCTCAAATCACCAAATCAATCATACCCAATGACTCAAGATTACCCAATTCTCTTGGCTTAGGCCAAGAATTGACAAAACTACTCAAAAATTAAAGAGAACATTTCATCAAACACATAGAGTGCAATAAAAGTAAGCATCATAAATTGCAAGAATAATAAAATCTAACAACTATTAAGTGCAAGAAAAGTGAGATCACAACTCAATTCATCAATAAAAAAAACATCAACACTAAATTACATTAAAAACAAATCAAATCCAACATGAGTTCATCATCACAAAAGAGAGCAAGACAAGAAATTAACATCACAATTAAGAAAACCAAGATGTAAGAATGAGAAATTATAAAAGAAACAAGATGAGATCAAGTAATTGAACTTGAATTTAAGATAATCTACCCTAATCCTAACCTAATTCTAGAGAGAAGAGGGAGCTTCTCTCTCTAGAAAACTAACTAAAGGCTCATGTTGGCTAAAACTAATTGCTCCTCCTTTGCTTGGACTTCAATTCTGCATGAAATACACTCAGAAACAAGTTAGACTTGGGCCTTGGCAGCTCAGAAATTGCCCCCAGCATTTTTCCTTCAAGTGTAAGAGTATTGGCGCGTGCGCGCCATGTGCGCGTGCGCGTCAATTGGCAATTTCTCCATCCGCGCGGAAGCGGCATGTACGCGTCTGTGTCCATGGGCGAGATCTCTTTTGCGCGTGCGCGCCTTGTGCACGTTCGCGTCCTTTGATGCAATCCCAATCTTTGTTTCTTCATGCATTCTCCCTTTTGTATGCTTTTCTACTCACTTCTCCCATCCAATACTTGCCTTATAACCTGAAATTACTCAACATACACATCAAGGCATCGAATGGAATTAAAGTGAATCAAAATTACCAATTTAGGGCCTAAAAAGCATGTTTTTACACTTAAGCGAAAATTAAGGGGGAATCATAAAACCATGCTATTTCATTGAATAAATGTGGAAAAATGTGATAAAATCTCCCAAAATAAGCACAAGATAAATCACAAAATTGGGGTTTATCACCAGGCGCATAGCGTCTCATAGTCTCAATATAAAAATGATACATCAGTAGTTTTCAAAAAATATTTTTTAGTATAAGATGGATCCATGATGCACGGAAACTTGTCTCTCAACAATTTTCCCTCGACAAGTATACTCAATTGTCGTCAAGTAAAAACTCACAATAGAGTGAGGTCGAATCCCACAGGGATTGATTGGTCAAGCAATTTTAATTGGAGGAATGTTCTAGTTGAGCTAAGCAGAATTTGATTTGAGAATTGCAGAAAATTAAATGGCGGGAAAGTAAATAACAGAAAGCGTAAATGCTGGAATTAAAGAGCAAAATGTAAATGGCGGAAAGTAAATTGCAGAATCTTAAATGGGGATTTGGGGAAATGAACATAAAAGTAAATGGCAGAAAGTAAAGAGAATGGGTAAAATTAGAAATGGGGAATTCATTGGGCTCAGGAGATGTTGTATTCTCCGGATCAAGTTCATCTTCATCTCTTCCTCAATCAATGCATTCATTGATCTCCTTGGCAATCTTAAGTGATTGAATTCCAATTTCTTGGTAATTCAATCTCTCAAATCTTGATCAATAGCCAATTCCTTGGTCTAATTGCTCATGAGAAGAGATGAAGAGTGGTCACTGATTATACCACATGTATTCCCAAATCAAAGTGTTGGTAGGATTATATGTCACTATATCTATCCAAATCCCAATTTGGTCCAACATGAGAAAGCATTTCTAGCATGATCTCTTCATTCCTCTTCCAAGATTCCGAAGAGATCCAAGTATGAATAGCTTCTTTTCCAAGACAACTACCCAATTGGATGAAGATTGAAAGCTTTCTAGTAAAATCAAGAGAAAAGAAAGAAGAAGAATAATGAAAACTATTATTGATCCATCAAATTACAACAGAGCTCCCTAACCCAATGAAAGGGGTTTAGTTTTTCATAGCTCTGAGAATGGAAAGCAAAGATGGAGAATATATTCTGAAAGTAAAACTAGAAGTTGCAGAGAAAGTAAAATTATGCAGAGAGTAGTTCTCCCAATGCCAAAGCTTTCTCTCTAGTTCAAAACTACTCTTATATATACTACTCTTCTGATCTTCTAGTTGGCTCTTCAAGTCTTTGGATATGGGCCTTTGGATCTTGAGTTTGAAGTAGTTTGGAATCTTCAGTGGGCTCAGCTTTACTTGCAGAGAAAGTGTGAAGTAGACATGGACTTTAGCTAGGACGTTAGTGGCGTTAACGTTAAGTGAAAATGTGGGTTCGAGAACGTTAGCGACGATCACCTTTTTCACTAACGTTCCTAGCCCAAGATGGTTCACGTTAACTTCAACGTTAGTGGCACTAACGTGACCACTAACGTTGCCTCTTAGTCCATCGCAAGCGTTATTGGCTTTTACCTTTGCCAATAACGTTGCTCTTAGCCCCCCTTTTCTCACGTTAGAGTCCACGTTAGTATAACTAACGTGGCTCTTAACGTGGGCATGCCTTAGCCTCGAGAGCGTTAGTGACACTTATCTTTGTCAATAACGCTCCAAATGTCCCTTCTCACGTTAGTGCCTCACGTTAATTGTCTTAACGTGGCCACTAACGTTGTTGTGATAGCCATCTCCAATGTTAGTGACAAAGGTGGGTGTCACTAACGTTGGCTTATCATTCCTTCCTCCACGTTAGCTTCCACGTTAATGCAATTAACGTGGCAGCCAACGTGGCTCATAGTGGCTTGGTCCAACGTTAGTGACAAATGTGAGTGTCACTAACGTTGGCGACTCCTTGCTCCTCCCACGTTAGAGTTCACGTTAATGTAGTTAACGTGACTCTTAACGTGGTCAATTGGGCTTAGTCCAATGTTAGTGACAAAGGTGAGTGTCACTAACGTTGCCATGGTCTTCCTTTCCACGTTAGAGTTCACGTTAACTAAGTTAACGTGACTCTTAACGTGGCTAATTGCCAATTTGGAGCGTTAGTGGTATTCACTTTTACCACTAACGCTGGAGTTCCCTTTCTCTCCACGTTAACTACCACGTTAATGTAGTTAACGTGGCAATTAACGTGGGCCACGATGGTTTCGAAGGTGTTATTGGCAATCACTTTTCTCATTAATGTTGCAAGTTTATTCCCATTCCACGTTAGTTGTCACGTTAATTAGATTAACGTGGCTGCTAATGTGGCTCTTCCTTGCTTCATTTGTCTTGAAATCAAGCAAATAAAGTGCATCAAAGCTCTAATCCAAGTTATGGGACATGCATTATCCAATTTGTCATTCAATTCATGCATAATTCTCATAAAATCACATGAAATTCACAATGTTTGCTTGAATCAAGATGTAAGTGATTATCTACCCAAAACTTGCTTATTAACTAAGAAAATGCATGAAACTACCCTAAAACAGTAAAGAAAAGGTTAGTAAAATTGGCCAAAATGCCCTGGCATCACAACACCAAACTTAAAGCTTGCTTGTCCCTAAGCAAGTACTGAAACATAAGAATGATGAATGAAATGACAAGAGAAATGAATCATTATTGTGGAAGTCATGTCCTTGGTTTTATGGGGTTTCATGCATAGCAACTTAGGTTCATTCCTTTATTGGCTTTCAGACCTTTACCATGCCCTGGAATACTAACTTGATTGCACCCTATGAGACTTTTATTTATTGATCCCTTTTTCTTTTCAGGGTTTGATTGTGTTCTTTAGACTAGGTGCTTTGTAAGGGGGCGACTCTTTAGCCAGCACTCCCGAACCAGTTGGTCCAAGGTGCTGGATGTTAAGACACCCCTAAGGACTTACTCCCTCAAGTCTCTTTCCCCCATACATACACACCACAGGCACATGGTTTGTTATTTTCTTACTTGAGGCCTTGGTGTCCAGTACCTCTTTGGGTTACTAAGTGTTCTGTAGCAAAGGTTACTCTTGATAGCGGACTTTCAGCTGATAATCCCGGGTTAGTTAACCCAAGTTACCAAGTGATAAGGCACCCTTGAGAGCTTATTCTTCCAAGTATATCCTTTGCACAGGAGCACCACAGACACATGCCTTAAGGTTCAACCCTTCGTGCCTAGCCTTATTTCTTATTCTTTTTCTTTATTTCTCAACTTTCATTTTTCTTTCTCTTTTTCTAATTAGGATCTTGTTATGTAGCTAGTCTCATGGAGTGTGTTTCAAGCATATGATTCAGGACAGATAGTTGCCTTCCTACCTTGTTGGTGAACCAACTTAGCTAAGTAATTACTACACTACAAGCTTAAGAACTTTAATCCACAAATTGAACATCACTCTGGTCTTTCATAACATCTCTTTTTATTTGACTTCAAAGGACAAGCATACAAGTAAGCAAGGTGAAAATGCAACAGATAATTTGGCACAGCTAGCATAGATCTAAGCAGTAAACTTAAAGGCAGAATTTAAAATTCTAAATTACCATGGAAGTATGTTCTATTTCATACATGATTTTCATTATTTAAAACTTGAAAAAGATGGAACAAAGAGGGAACTCCACCACCTTTTACTCATGGGAGTGCTCATGCTCTCCTTCTTGTTTGTCCTCTTTGTGTCCACTTGTGCTTCCTTGTATCCGCGCCAGTCTGGCTTTCTTCCACTCCTCAAGTGCCTTCCTTACTGATTCATGACTCTTTTCTACCCTCTCTCTTTCTTCTCGCGCTAATTCATCTTTCACCTCTTCATATCTTGTGATTCCCGGATGCAATATAGGCAGTTGTCCAACTAAGTACCCTAGCCTGGCTTGAGTGTTCACATGATGTCCAGTCTCGTTCATGTAAACTCCCTCTGCGAACGCTCTGTATTCGTCAAAGAGTTCTGCCTGTTCCAATTGTTTCCGATGCATTTCATGTATGTGTGCACCTTGATGTGCTTGGATGTTGATTAGCTTTTGGATGGCTTCTTGTTGTTGATCCTGCCTTTGCTCTATCTTGTGGAAGGATTCATCCCATTGTTTCCCTTATTCCAGTTGCTGTTCCATTAATTGCTTTTGCCACTACCCTTGTTGATTCGTCCATCTAGAGAGTGATTCTTCTTGACGATCCATCAATTGTAGTTGAAGCTCTTTCTGTGCCCCTTGATTTTCTAAGTATTGTCTAGATAAGCCATCAATGGCTTCCTGTAGTTGGTGCATGTCCAGAGGGGCTTGCTCCTCTAGGTTTTGTCCTTCTACCACTTGCTGGGCTGGCCTCTTTCTTGGCTTTTGTTGAGGTAGGGGAGATGCAACAGCATGCATCCGTCGAACAGTAATTGGGATGCCCACTTTTATCCACTCGGGGTTTTCATCCTCGAACACCACCCCAGCCTTGTCACACAGACAGAAAATAGTGCTGGGGTAGCCCAACCTTCCTCCAGAATCGCTTTTCTCAGCCATCTTCCTAATGCCTTGGGCTATGAGTTCATGAACCTTGATCTCTCCCCCTTTTAGTATACATTGCACCATTGTTGCTCTCTTAAGATTTACCTCTAAGTTATTCCCGGCGGGGAGGATGGATCTCCTTACAATTTCGAACCACCCCTTTGCTTCAGGAGTGAGGTCCCCTCTCTTGATGAACTTGGGCTTCCCTTGAGGGTCTCGTACCCAATCAGCCCCTTGTACACAAATATCTTGCACAATCTGGTTATGATCGGGACTGCCATCTATTCTGGAGTGATAGCTTTCTTCTGCAAATGGTATGGTTCTTAGCTTTAACGCCCTCATGATGATCATAGGACTGAAATCCAGTCACCCCTCTTACGAAGCTTATATAGGAGTCATCTGCCTTATCATACCTGACTGCATTTGCATAAAACTCTCTTACAAGAGTTGTATTTACTTTTATGACTGGATCAGTAAGGAGCTCCCATCTTCTCTTTTCCACCTTCTCTGTGATTTCGGGGCACTCAGTTTTTCTGACTTGAAAGCTTAGCTCATAGATGATATCCTTATCAACCATCCACCCGAATTGTAATACATGGTGAAAGGTTCTAAATTTTTTCTCATCGAAAGGGCGTTGCTCCATAGGCTCCTTTCCCTTTCTTCTTTTAGAGCTTGACGATGCCATGAATAGGAGTTGGTATGTAAAGGTGGTGAGGAGTATGAATTGCTGGTGAAATTCGATTGGGTTTGGATAGGGTGTAGTTAAAGGAGTGGGTGAGAGTGCTTTTGATGGGGTAAGAGGAGTTGGGTGCCGAGAGTGGGAAGTGTAAAGGATGAAAATTGGAATGTGAAAGGGAGTATGGAATAAGAGTCACTTATATAGGGAGATGGTGAGTGAATGAAAGGTGTGGATTGATGGAGTGGTTGTGTGATGAACGGATGGGGTTTAGCATGGGATGAGCACAAGGATCATCAACTTTATGAAGGGGGTTGGTTCAGTTTCCAAGCATGTCATTCTTCCAATGTTGCATGGCAACATTTTCCAATGCGTTCCCCTTGAAGACACGTGTATAGTCCTCTCCTTTTGTGATGGCCGAACCCTTCCTCTTTCAATTGTCCCATCAATTCTCCTACAAAACAAAAGGGATGTGATTAATGAAATTGTGGAAAGTGGCGGCAAAATTTAAAACAAAATGGGATAACTACTTTTTTAAAGTTTTTGTTTCTAACTAACTAAGTGCTATTCATGACCGCAAATCAACTATCTATTGAATTGTCCATGTATGCAACATTGGTGACACCAAACTTAGTTTGTGGCCATGTGGTGTACAAAGTTTGTTCAAGGTTCTAAGAGTGACATGATATGAATTGCATTCATGTCCTCTTAGTGTGCCTTGAACACCAAACTTGTTCTTCACTATATGTTTCATAAAAGGATTCATTCAAGTATATGTCAGAGTTGAATTGGAATTCATGAACCTTGCATTATTAACTACTTAAAAGCATATAAAACATGAGTTGCCTCCCATGAAGTGCTTTTTTAGCATCACTAGCTTGACGTTCTGACTTTGTCAGGGTGGTTGGTAATGCTTCAAATCTTCCCCCCTCGCAGTAAATCTATCTCCATTGGCTTCATCAAGGATCTCCACATGTTCTAAGGAGAGGATTCTGTTGATGGTGAAAACTTTAGGTAGCTGAGATGGGATGGTAGGGAGATGAGGTGGGATAACTGGGAAATAAGCTGAGATCACTTTATCCCCTGGAGAGAAGTCCTCTGTAGGGATCTTCTTGTTCCTCCACCTCCTTGGTGCCTTCTTCTTTGTTCTTTTTGATGTTACCCTGCTCTTTGTGACCTCTTTTTCCAAGGAAATTTTGTTGCTGGTCTCATATGACTCTGGTGGTTAGTTCCTCCTGGTTTTCCTTTTTCTGTGACAACTGCTGACTGTCTTGTTCATCAACCAAAGGGATTCCCAGGTGTACAGCTTGTGCTTCAATGCTTGTTTCTTCCACCAGTGCTTTGTCGTGCTCTCTCCTTAGTTCCTTGCTTTCCTGATCTGCTTCTTGTGAGGGTTTGAAGACATTGAATGCGAGTTGTTCGTCATGTATCCTCAGTATTATCTCTCCTCGCTCCACATCTATGAGTGCTTTGGCTGTAGCTAGGAATGGTCTACCCAATATGATTGGGTGAAGGTGACTCTCTTCCATTTTCAATATGACAAAGTCTGTGGGAAGGAAGTAGTTCCCAACCTTTACCAACACATTTTCAACCACTCCTACTGCTTGTTTTTGAGTTTTGTTAGCCAGCCTGATGACTACGTCTGTGGGCATTAGCTCATTGATCTGCAGCTTCTTCATAAGGGATAAAGGCATTAAGTTGATGCTTGCTCCCAAGTCACAGAGTCCTTTGTCAAACATTGTTTCTCCTATGGCACAGGGGATGTGAAAACTCCCTGGGTCCTTCCTTTTTGTAGGCAACTCTGGTTGAATGAGAGTACTGCACTCCTTATTCATCACTATTGTTTGCCCTCCTTTGAGTGAGCCTTTCCTGGTCAGCAGCTCTTTCATACACTTAATGTATGAAGGCATTTGTTGGAGAGCCTTGATGAATGGTATGTTCACATGGAGAGATGCAAACATATCAAGGAATTTTGAGTATATTCTCTTTTCTACACCACCCTTGAGTTTTTGGGAAAAAGGTGCATAGAGTTTCAGCATCTTCTTTTGTGTAATTTTGGTTTCTTGGTGACCCTCTTCCTGTTTCTCTACTGAAGTATCTCCAGAGTGTTTGAAGGGTTTGTTCGGCTCTTGCTCAGTCCCCTTATCACTTGTAGTGACCATCTTGCAGTCTTCCCATCTTACTTTCTTTGCTTCACCTCTCGGATTTTTCTCTGTGTCACTTGAGAAGCTGTCAGTGGGTTTGGGAATCTTCTCAGAGAGGTATCCTACTTGAAATTCTAGCCTCTGAATGGTATCTCCCTGGTTTTTGAGATTAGCTCGCACCTCCTCCTTGAACACCTTGTTCTCTTGGAGTTCCTTACATATGCCTTCAAGTAAGGTCTCAATCCTTGAGAGTCTATCCTCAAATGTTGATGAATTGGAGTTGGAATGATGAGAAGGGCCATTTTAGCTTTGGTATGGATGTTGAGGTGTGTTGTTAGGTGGGTGCTGATATGATCTCTGTGTGGAATGTTGGTGAGCTGCATTGTTGTTGGGGTTGTGGCGTCTCTGATCTTGGACTTGATCTTGTTGATTTCCCCACCCAAAGTTTGGGTGGTTCCTCCAACCAGGATTATAAGTTTTGGAATATGGATCATGGGTCTGCCTAGGTGAGTTTCCAATGTAGTTGGCTTGTTCCTGATCACCCTCTGCCTATGCATTTACTCCTTCTTGAGTTGCTGATGAGGTGGTGATTGCTGCTACTTGGTTCCTCTCCATCTTCTTGGTAAGGTCAGCTAGCTTCTTAGTAATCAGCTTGTTCTGGGCCAGCAGCGCATCCACATTACTTAGCTCCATTACTCCTCTAGTGTTGCTTCTTTCAGAAGCATAGAAGTAGTCATTCTCAGCTACAGTCTTAATGACATCTATGGCTTCTTCAATGGTCTTCTTCTTGTTCAGAGATCCCCCAGATGAGTGGTCTACTGCCTTTTTTGATTCGTAAGAAAGACTCTCATAGAATATGTGTAACTGCACCCATTCATTGAACATATCTGGTGGGCACCTTCTTGTCAAATCCTTAAACCTCTCCCATGCTTCATATAGAGTCTCACCATCTTGTTGCCTGAAGGTCTGTACCTCGGCTCTCAACCTGTTGATCCGTTGAGGAGGATAGAATCTCGCCAAGAATTTGTTCACCACATCTTCCCAGGTTGTTAAACTCTCCTTCGGGAAGGATTCCAGCCATTTGGTTGCTTTGTCCTTGAGTGAGAAGGGAAACCAAAGCAGTCTATAGGTGTCGGAATGAACACCATTAGACTTAACAGTATCACATATCCTCAGGAATGTGGTTAGATGTTGATTGGGGTCTTCTTGGATACTTCCTCCAAATGAACAGTTGTTCTGAACAAGGGTGATGAGCTGTGGCTTTAGTTTGAAGTTATTGGCATGTATGGTTGGCTTTTGAATGCTACTTCCACAGTTTCCTGGGTTTGGATTGATGTAAGAGCCCAGAACTCTTCTCTCTTGCCCAACATGATTTGCTGGACCTTCTCTGCCATGGTTGTGAGCCTCTTCTTCATGATGGTTCTCCATATTCTCATCCATGTCTGGTTCAAAGTACTCTTCCTCTTCCTCAGCACCAACAATTCTCTTTCCTCTTGCTTCCCTCCTTAGTCTAAAGAAGGTCCTCTCAGGTTCGGAATCGAAGGAAGTTGAAGCCCCGCTTATTCTACCTGTCATACAACCAACAAGGCCAAAGCAAAAGAAAGATAGAGAGTATTCTTTGTTAAAAAAAATGCTGTTAGTGTGCGTGATGCAATATATCAAACAGTTAGTGGGTTAGTGAACTAAATTGTAACAACTACGAGAACACCACTAACGGGTAGGGGTAAAGGGAAGGAAATAACTAAAACTGAAAGTAAATTACTCAAACAGAATTTAAATCAAACAAAAGAAAATTGCTCAATCTAGTTATCCACCAATTTAATCATTGTTGATACAAAATCAATCCCCGGCAACGGCGCCATAAACTTGATGCACGGAAACTTGTCTCTCAACAATTTTCCCTCGGCAAGTATACCGAATTGTCGTCAAGTAAAAACTCACAATAGAGTGAGGTCGAATCCCACAGTGATTGATTGGTCAAGCAATTTTAATTGGAGGAATGTTCTAGTTGAGCTAAGCAGAATTTGATTTGAGAATTGCAGAAAATTAAATGGCGGAAAAGTAAATAACAGAAAGTGTAAATGCTGGAATTAAAGAGCAAAATGTAAATGGCGGAAAGTAAATTGCAGAATCTTAAATGGGGATTTGGGGAAATGAACATAAAAGTAAATGGCAGAAAGTAAAGAGAATGGGTAAGATTAGAAATGGGGAATTCATTGGGCTCAGGAGATGTTGTATTCTCCGGATCAAGTTCATCTTCATCTCTTCCTCAATCAATGCATTCATTGATCTCCTTGGCAATCTTAAGTGATTGAATTCCAATTCTTTGGTAATTCAATCTCTCAAATCTTGATCAATAGCCAATTCCTTGGTCTAATTGCTCATGAGAAGAGATGAAGAGTGGTCACCAATTATACCACATGTATTCCCAAATCAAAGTGTTGGTAGGATTATATGTCACTATATCCATCCAAACCCCAATTTGGTCCAATATGAGAAAGTATTTCTAGCATGATCTCTTCATTCCTCTTCCAAGGTTCCGAAGAGATCCAAGTATGAATAGCTTCTTTTCCAAGACAACTACCCAATTGGATGAAGATTGAAAGCTTTCTAGTAAAATCAAGAGAAAATAAAGAAGAAGAATAATAAAAACTATTATTGATCCATCAAATTACAATAGAGTTCCCTAACCCAATGAAAGGGGTTTAGTTGTTCATAGCTCTGGGAATGGAAAGCAAAGATGGAGAATACATTCTGAAAGTAAAACTAGAAGTTGCAGAGAAAGTAAAATTATGCAGAGAGTAGTTCTCCCAATGCCAAAGCTTTCTCTCTAGTTCAAAACTACTCCTATATATACTACTCTTCTGATCTTCTAGTTGGCTCTTCAAGTCTTTGGATATGGGCCTTTGGATCTTGATTTTGAAGCAGTTTGGAATCTTCAGTGGGCTCAGCTTTACTTGCAGAGAAAGTGTGAAGTAGGCATGGACTTTAGCTAGGACGTTAGTGGCGTTAACGTTAAGTGAAAATGTGGGTTCGAGAACGTTAGTGACGATCACCTTTTTCACTAACGTTCCTAGCCCAAGATGGTTCACGTTAACTTCAACGTTAGTGGCACTAACGTGACCACTAACGTTGCCTCTTAGTCCATCGCAAGCATTATTGGCTTTTACCTTTGCCAATAACGTTGCTCTTAGCCCCCCTTTTCTCACGTTAGAGTCCACGTTAGTATAACTGATGTGGCTCTTAACGTGGGCATGCCTTAGCCTCGAGAGCGTTAGTGACACTTACCTTTGTCACTAACGCTCCAAACGCCCCTTCTCATGTTAGTGCCTCACGTTAATTGTCTTAACGTGGCCACTAATGTTGTGGTGATATCCATCTCCAACGTTAGTGACAAAGGTGGGTGTCACTAACGTTGGCTCATCATTCCTTCCTCCACATTAGCTTCCACGTTAATGCAATTAACGTGGCAGCCAACGTGGCTCATAGTGGCTTGGTCCAACATTAGTGACAAATGTGAGTGTCACTAACGTTGGCGACTCTTTGCTCCTCCCACGTTAGAGTTCACGTTAATGTAGTTAATGTGACTCTTAACGTGGCCAATTGGGCTTAGTCCAACGTTTGTGACAAAGGTGAGTGTCACTAACGTTGGCATGGTCTTCCTTTCCACGTTAGAGTTCACGTTAACTAAGTTAACGTGACTCTTAACGTGGCTAATTGCCAATTTGGAGCGTTAGTGGTATTCACTTTTACCACTAACGCTGGAGCTCCCTTTCTCTCCACATTAACTACCACGTTAATGTAGTTAACGTGGCAATTAACGTGGGCCACGATTGTTTCGAAGGCATTATTAGCAATCACTTTTCTCATTAACGTTGCAAGTTTATTCCCATTCCACGTTAGTGGTCACGTTAATTAGATTAACGTGGCTGCTAATGTGGCTCTTCCTTGCTTCATTTGTCCTGAAATCAAGCAAATAAAATGCATCAAAGCTCTAATCCAGGTTATGAGACATGCAATATCCAATTTGTCATTCAATTCATGCATAATTCTCATAAAATCACATGAAATTCACAATGTTTGCTTGAATCAAGATGTAAGTGATTATCTACCCAAAACTTGCTTATTAACTAAGAAAATCATGAAACTACCCTAAAATAGTAAAGAAAAGGTCAGTAAAACTGGCCAAAATGCCCTGGCATCAATCCATCATCTCATTCAGAGCCCCCGACTCATCTCAACCACCGTCAATCCACAATTCAGTTTCCGAACATCAACAATTCATAATTCTCATCTCATATATCAATCACCCTTCACATGACATCAAACCATCCTCAACCCGCCAAAAACCTAGGACTCCGTTTTCTAAGTTTTCCAAATAGTCATCAACTATAACCTTTAGGTTATATCCCATGTTCTATTACTCAAAGCGAAGCCAAAAAGTCTTAAAAATGGTGTTATAGAAGCTTACAACCTTGTTAGGAAGGTAGAATAGTTGAAAACAAGTAAAATTTGAGAA
Organism: Arachis ipaensis; assembly: GCF_059453495.1. Classification (NCBI taxonomy): domain Eukaryota; kingdom Viridiplantae; phylum Streptophyta; class Magnoliopsida; order Fabales; family Fabaceae; genus Arachis; species Arachis ipaensis. The sequence continues at coordinate 90,913,555 of NC_142438.1, forward strand.
ATAGGGCGTGTGCGGCCACACAGGGGTGTGTGCGTGCGTACGCCCAGGAGATTTTAAAATTGTGCGTGCGTACAGGGGTGTGTGCGTATGCACAGATACTAAAATCCATAAGGCTTGTTTGCTGGCACAGGATGTGCTAGCGCCCCCAACAGACTCTCCTTCTCGACTCGTGCGTGCGCACAGGGGTGTGTGCGTCCGCACAGGGCGCAATTCTCCATTGATGTGTGCGCGCACCAGCTGTGCTAGCGCTGCAACCAGTGAGCGCTTCCCTGCCTGTGCTCGCGCACAGGTCTGTGCGTCCGCACAGATTGAAATTTTCGCAGGGTTGTGCGTGCGCACATATCAGAAATCCTGAAATTCTGCAACTTTGTAGAATTTCAGATTTTCAACACCAACTTTGAATAATCATAACTTCTTCTACAAAATTCCAAATTTTATAAACTTTATATCAATTTAAAGAGTTTTCAAAGATCTTTAATTCTAAATTTTATCAAATTTTGAAAATCGAGGCAAAAGTTATGATCAAACAAAGTTCACCAAAAATCCCTTTTTATCCAACTTTCACATATACCCAAATCTACCAAATCCACAAGCCACATCCAACTAGATCAATACCAAAAGTCCATTTACAGCCCAATTTACTCTCTAGTGTCACTCTTCACCATTAATACCATTCTCTCCATCCTACTTCATTATTCTCAACCTTAATGATCCATTATGTATATAACCTTCCAAACACATATTCACTAATCATCATTTATCACTATAAATCTTCATCATCAACTCAACCATGATTCATATTATTAATCAACAATGTTCATTCATCCAATTCCATCATATCTCACATCATCATTTACAACATCATCAATACCAATTCATTGTACATCATCAACTAACCAAACATCAACAACATATAAATTTTCAAACCTATCCTTTGGGTCACTAGCCTAAGTGTCCATGAATATTATATACTACATAGAGGAAACCGAAACCATACCTTGACCGATCTCCAATATGCACCAAAAACCCCAAATTGAGCCCAAGACATGCTTTCAATCACAATCTAAGCCACCAAAAATCTCCAACAAGCATCAACAATCTCCAAATTCACCATAATCAAGCTATGTATACATAAACCATCATAAATCAACCTAGGGCTCATTATAATTGAAATTTCACAAGAGTTTCAATACCTCTTACCTTGCCCCACAGTTTTGGAAGCCAAAACCAACATCAATCAAAGGCTAGAGTGTACCTAAACACCCAAAACACAAGATTTCACTCAAAATCAAAACCTAATATTTTCGAATTTCTTAAGACAGAAATTGGGCATAATATTTCAAGATTCATATCTCTTTGACTAGATGAAACTAACGGACTCGTAGAGAGTCTCGCATAGCAACTGACGGCACGCGAATCGGAGCACCGTAGCTCAAGTTATAAGAGAAAGAAGGAGAAGATGAATAGTGAATGAAACCCTCACCTCTCCTCTCTTCACTTCAACGTTGCTGCTGCTTATGTTGTGTTAAAGTGGCTGAATTGGCCACTTAAAGGGTTTATATAATGTTGGTCTTGGGCCCAACTTGGGTCCGGTCCAACCTGTTAGCGTTTTTAGCCCGTTTGGCCCAACTTCGGGCCAAACCTTTAACACTAATGCCCGGTTTTTCATTTCTAATATTTATCTAAGGTTTTTGTTGTTTCCACTTTTTCTCGCGCAGTACCGGGCAAACTTGAACCGGTTCAACTGTCGGTTCACAGTTTTTTACGCTTTTTCGCAGAAAACACATTTTCTGACTCGGAAGGACCTACTGAGTCCAAAAGTCATATTTAAATCCCCAAATTCTCATCCTAACTTTCTGGAATTTAATTTAGGCATTTAAATAATTTTATTCGTGAAAAATCTGGTTCTTACATTCTCCCCTCCTTGAAAAGATTTTTGCCCTCGAAAATCCGATGTACGCGATGTAATAGATATATATATTACATATTCTCCACGAAGCATTCTACTTTCAACGTTACCAGCTCAACAAGTTGCCAAAGCATCTCGTTCTCCAATTCCTAAGTATGTTCTTCGACTCTAGCTCTTTTCCAAGCATCCTTAGCCAATGAAACTTCCTTCCCTCGTAGCTCCTTTACATTGGTGTCACTGATTCTCACTGGTGTCACTTGGAAAGTCAAGCTCTCTCTCAACTCGACCGACTCAGGCTCTAACATATGAGCCGCATCCGACGTGTACTTGTAGAGTCGTGACACGTGGAATACGTCATGCAAGTTAGACAGATGGGGTGGTAAAGCTACTTGATACGCCACCGGCCCGAATCGCCTTAGAATCTCGAACGGTCCTATATATCTTGGATTCCACTTCTTGGTCTTGATTGCTCTTCCAATCCCATTTTTCGGTGTAACTCTCAGAAGTACATGTTCTCCCACTTCAAACTCTAACGGTTTTCTTCTCTGGTCTGCATAACTCTTCTGTCGATTCTGAGTAGTTAGAATCCTTGCACGAATCTTCTTAATGTTCTCAGTAGTCTCCGATATCAACTCAGGACCCAAAACACTTGCTTCACCAGACTCATTGTGGAGACTGGCACTTCTGTCCATACAAAGCTTCATACGGAGCCATCCCGATGCTCGCATGAAAGCTATTGGTGTACGCAAACTCCACCAATGGCATGTAGCGATCCCAACTTCCATGTTGATCCAACACACATGCTCTCAGCATATCTTCTAATGTATGAATAGTCCTTTCCAACTTTCCATCAGTTTGCGGATGATACGCGGTACTGAGACATAGCTTCGTACCGAAAGCTCTTTGAAAAGCTCTCCAAAACCTTGAAGTGAATCTGGGATCATGATCCGACACTATGCTCGACGGCACACCATGCAACCTTACTATCTCCTTTATATACAACCTTGCTAACTCTTCCATAGAACAGTTTAGTCGAATAGGCGGAAAAAGAGCAGATTTGGTTAAGCGATCCACGATCACCCAAACCGCATCAAATCCCGACCTAGTCCTCGGTAAACCGGTCACAAAATCCATTGCGATTCCTCCCCACTTCCACTGAGGCATTCTAAGAGACTGTAGCATCCCCGACGGTTTCTGATGCTCTACCTTCACCTTCTGACACGTCAAACACTTGGATAGCGTTGAAGCTACATAACCTTTCATCCCAGGTCACCAGAACCTCTCTTTAAGTCTTAATACATCTTCGTGCTTCCTGAATGAGTAGAAAACCCGCGGATGTGAGCCTCCAACAATAAGTCTTGCCTCCAACTCCTGACATCCGGTATGTAAATTCTTCCCTTATATCTCCACAACCCTTCATCATCCTTGGTGAATTCTCCACGCCTCTTATCGCTCACTGGTTGAAATAATTGCTGAAGTTTCTATTCATCTTGCTGAGTCTTTTGAATCCATGTCTCAAACGTACTTGAAATCTGCAACTGATACAAACAAGCTCTTCCAACGACATCACCAATATCCAGCTTAAGATCTCCGAACTTATCCACTAGCTCTTCTTCCTTGATTCTCATCCAAGCTATTGTCAAGGACTTCTGACTCAAAGCGTCTGCTACCACATTCGCCTTTCCAGGGTGATAACTCAACTCGAAATCATAATCCTTAAGCAATTCCATCCACCTTCTCTGGCACATATTAAACTCCTTCTGATCAAAGATGTACTTGAGACTCTTATAATCAGAAAAGATGCTAAACTTTACTCCGTACAAGTAGTGTCTCCAAATCTTCAATGCAAACACAATCGCCGGTAATTCCAGGTCATGAGTGGGGTAATTCACCTCATACAGTCTCAACTGACGCGATGCGTAAGCCACCACATTCCGATGTTGCATCAACACGCAACCCAAACCCTTCAAGGAAGCTTCACAGCATACTTCAAATGGTTCATGCGGTTCCGGCAAGATTAAAATAGGTGATGAAGTTAACTTTTGCTTCAAAATCTGAAAACTCTCTCGCCTTCTGCTGCGTCACTCTGATTATCATCCTTAAGAATCCGAAGATTTTTCTTAAACCAAATACCGATTTGTACTATTTTTCAAAACCTTTAAAACAAGTTCAATCTAAATGAGTCCATTGTCAAAACCTTATTAAAAGAGTCAAAAATATTTTATTTGTAAATCAATCATCTTAAAGCATGATTTTTCCAAATTCATTGAAACCCTTAAATCAAAACCTTTCCATTTGAATTCCTTTTAGATAAGTTAAATTTTTGCAAACCAAAATCGCAAGTTAACAAAATCTTAGGACTCACCTTCCCTTTTAAATCGTATTATTTAATCGAAACTTCCAATCCTAGTTTCAAAACCAAATTATTTAAACCAAAGCTCCAAACCAGATTTAAAAATAATTTTAAACCTTAAAACTGCAAAATCATAGTTTTAAAAACCGCAAAAGGGGTCAGTCGGAATCTCCGTTGCCACTAGTGCTGAACCGCACCCATCACCCATACAGGGTACCGACAAGACTTTTAGTCATGCTTGGTAACCATCTCGGCACGTCCACTCTGATCGTTCGTCATCACAAGTCCAAAATCCTCGACTACTGCCACTATAATCCTTCTTTTCCCATGGTTTATTCTCAACACGACTCTAAGCCCTTGAAATCCTAACGGCGACTTTACAGAGATAGAACTAGGTTACCCTCAAATCCAAGCAATATAATACTTAAGGCATACGCTTACCTTTTGTCGGAAGGTTTGACCCCGGCATAACACGTGCATCCACGGTACACACACGGCCTGACTATTGATTCTGACCTTCATTTCGGTTCCTCATGTGGCGACAATACTTAGATATATATCTAGGTTTCCCACATGCATAGCATCGACTATTTCCTTTCGCCTGACGAAACTGGGCTTTGTTGTCCCTTCGGTAGTTTCCTTGACCTTGCAGATACTGAGTAGTATGTCCATCTTTCTTGAAGTTCTGTCCCCTTGGTCCGAGGTAATCATCGCGTTCCCTACTAGTGTGTCCTTCATGAGTATCCCTTGATGAGGCTACCGTCTTTGCGTATTCTTCAACAACCCTCGCATTGTCCACCAATTCAGAGAATCTCATAGTCTCTAATGGAGCCACAGCACGCCTGATATCTTCCCTCAGCCCTACTTCATATTTAACGCATTTCCAGCCTTCATAGGACTCAGGGGCACCCTTACTTATCCTCAAGAACTTACAAAGTTCCTCAAACTTGCTGGTGTATTCAGCTATAGTCATGGACCCTTGTTTCAGCTGTAAGAACTCCAACTCTCTAGCCTCCTTTATCGACTCAAAAAGTACTTCTTGTAGAAGGCTTCCTCGAATAACGCCCAAGTAATGCTCATGTTCCGTTGGTGTAGTAGTCGACGCTCTCCTTGCCACCATTGCTGAGCTTCTCCCACTAGTTGATAAATCGCATGCTCAACGAACTGGTCATACGGTACATGTTGAGTTAGCAATGCATGCTCCACAGCTTGGAACCAGTTGTTTGCTTCAGTATGGTTTGTTGAACCAGTGAAAATCGGTGGGTCAGCTTTCTAAAAAGTATCTAGAGTTCTTAGAACACCTCTCAAGTTGCCCTTAGCACCCTCTCCATGTTCGTTTCTGCTTCCGGCCGGTTGAGCTAACCTCTGCATAACTTGCAAAGTTGCAGCAGCATTCACTTCCATGGTGTTCGCCAGATTCGCCATCGCCGCCATGAATTCGGCATGATTGTCAGCTGGTCGCTCATTCCTACTTTCTCGTGTACGTGCTCGACCTCGTTCGTGAGTGGCCATTGGGTTTCCTGTCTATACCAAACAGTCGATATCAAGGTGATCAGTCTCAATATCAAAAGCCTAGTGTTTCAATTATCCCTAAACAGGCACTCACAAACAAGCATGCTATGAAATATCAAGTAGATAACCTAAATAGCATGAAGGAAAAATGACCCAGAGTATGCAATGAAGCACAATCGGTCCATCCCTCAGGCTCACGAGGACGAACCGCTCTGATACCACTAAATGTAACACCCTAATTAGCCTAAGCTTTACCTCGCGTCATAAAGCAAAGGTTAATCAGAGATTACGATAGTTCTAAGCTCATACATAATATATTTATAGAGAGAATAGTATAACCTAGAAGTCCGATGAAGGATATAGCTCAAAAGTAGGATTCCAAAGCACAAAACGTACTAACAAAGCTACTATCTTAAGGTACAAGAAACAGATAAGATATAATAAGAGATAAGTATATAATATCATAGGAAACTAGCCATGACTCGCGGAGTTTAAGCTGGCTAGCCATATACAGATATACAGAACCAGACAGTAAAAACAGCTTATACAAATTTGTTCTCAAATACAAGCCTCTAGGCAAAACCAAAATACAAAAGTGAGAGACATATATAAAATAAACCAAAAGACTTAAAAGGATGTCCGGATCCTCCGCTCCTGTCACCAACCAGACAACTCACTGAGATGGGTTGCGACCTGCATCTGAAAAACACAACAGAGATATGGCATCAGAACCGGAGGTTCTCAGTATGGTAACAATGCCCAGTGATGTAGGATATAAGACCCCGGGACGCCAAAGTAGGGCTGGAAGTGAGCCGAGCTGAGTCGAGCTAGACCAAGCTCAAGCTCGGCTCACGAAAATTGAGCTTGGCTCACGGCTCGACTCATTAACTATCGAGCTTATTTCTTAAGCTCAAGCTCGGCTCACCAAAAGCTCACGAGCTGGCTTGAGCTCATGAGCCGGCTCAAATAAGAGAAACATAAATATATAATTTATAATTTTATATCAATCAATTATAACTCATATATTTTTAAAAATATTTGAAAAGATCAATTTTATATATTGTTTATCTATCAATAAATTATAATTTTTTTTATTTATGTCCTATATTAAAATTATATGTAAAAAATAAATATAAATATTAAATAATTAAGATTGTTATATATATATATATATAATCGAGCCAGCTCACGAGCTAATGAGCTGAGCTTATCCAAGCTCAAGCTCGGCTCATTTAATTTATGAGCTCAATTTCAGGCTCAAACTTGGCTCACCAGCTCACGAGCTTAGCTTATCGAGCTATTAACGAGTCGAGCTCGAGCTGGCTCATGAGCTGGCTTGACTCACTTCCAGCCCTACGCCAAAGGCAATCCTAAGCTCCATACCCATCACAAGAGTTCAAACTTAAAGCATACTAAAACAAATAAGCATAAAATATAAACCTTAACATAACTAAACCGGGTAATTCTATCTTAGGAGATTTTTATTCTAACCAAATACCGCTGTCCTACAGCCTTCACCAACCTATCCTCCATGCGATCCCATTGCCACCGCCTTCCTAACCTCCTCAATCCCAGTAGAAAACACAATTACTTACAATACAAGTAAATCACAAGTAGAAACATATAAGGTAATTCAAATATCAAATAGGCATGTTATACGAATAGGCAAGCCATTTCAAGTAGTCAAAGCATACAAATAGATAGAAAATGCATATGATGAATGCCTGTCCTACTGGTTGTGATATCACATTGTCGGTTCAACTGCCAACCCGACACATCTCCATAGAGACGTCACCCTTCGGAATTCTCATATGGGAACCGCCGAGATATAGTACTCAGATCACTGTCTAGGTACCGGCGCCTGCACGCTCTAATGATCCGAAGGGATGCTAGCGGGTTCCTTTTGCCACCGACCTCGCATCTAAGCGCAAGCGGGACGAACCACCGCCCTTACGCCACCGCCGCTACCTCGACAGGCGGGATACAACCACAGCTCCTGCCGGGCGCATAGCGTCTCATAGTCTCAATATAAAAATGATACATCAGTGGTTTTTAGAAAACATTTTTCAGTATAAGATGGATCCATCATCTCATTCAGAGTCCCCGACTCATCTCAACCACCGTCAATCCAAAATTCAGTTTCCGAACATCAACAATTCATAATTCTCATCTCATATATCAATCATCCTTCACATGACATCAAACCATCCTCAGCCCGCCAGAAACCTAGGACTCCGTTTTCTAAGTTTTCCAAATAGTCATCAACTATAACCCTTAGGATATATCCCATGTTCTAATACTCAAATCCAAGCCCAAAAGTCTTAAAATGGTGTAATAAAAGCTTACAACCGTGTTGAAAAGGTGAAATAGTTAAAAACAAGTAAAATTTGAGAAACAGGGCGTGTGCGGCCGCACAGGGGTGTGTGCGGCCGCACAGGTGTGTGTGCGTGCGCACGCCCAGGAGATTTTAAAAGTGTGCGTGTGCACAGGGGTGTGTGCGTACGCATAGATACTAAAATCCATAAGGTTTGTTCGCTCGTACAGAATGTGCTAGCGCCCCCAACAGACTCCCCTTCCCGACTCGTGCGTGTGCACAGGGGTGTGTGCGTCCGCACAGGTCGCAATTCTCCATTGATGTGTGCGCGGACCAGCTGTGCTAGCGCTGCAACCAGTGAGCACTTCCCTGCCTGTGCATGTGCACAGGTCTGTGCATCTGCACAGATTGAAATTTTCGCAGGGTTGTGCGTGCGCACATATCAGAAATCCTGAAATTCTGCAACTTTGTAGAATTTCAGATTTTCAACACCAACTTTGAATGATCATAACTTCCTCTACAAAATTCCAAATTTTACAAACTTTATATCAATTTAAAGAGTTTTCAAAGATCTTTAATTCTAAATAAATTTCATCAAATTTTGAAAATTGAGGCAAAAGTTATGATCAGACAAATTTCACCAAAAATCCCTTTTTACCCAACTTTCACATATACCCAAATCTACCAAATCCACAAGCCACATCCAACTAAAAAAATACCAAAAGTCCATTTACAGCCCAATTTACTCTCTAGTGTCACTCTTCACCATTAATACCATTCTCTCCATCCTACTTCATTATTCTCAACCTTAATGATCCATTATGTATATAACCTTCCAAACACATATTCACTAATCATCATTTATCACTATAAATCTTCATAATCAACTCAACCATGATTCATATTATTAATCAACAACGTTCATTCATCCAATTCCATCATATCTCACATCATCATTTAACAACATCATCAATACCAATTCATTGTACATCATCAACTAACCAAACATCAACAACATATAAATTTTCAAACCTATCCTACGGGTCACTAGCCTAAGTGTCCATGAATATTATATACTACATAGAGAAAACCGAAACCATACCTTGGCCGATTCCCAATATGCACCAAAAATCCCAAATTGAGCCCAAGAGAAGCTTTCAATTACAATCTAAGCCACAAAGAATCTCCAACAAGCATCAACAATCTCCAAACTCACCATAATCAAGCTATATATACATAAAACATCATAAATCAACCTAGGGCTCATTATAATTGAAATTTCACAAGAGTTTCAATACCTCTTACCTTGTCCAACAGTTTTGGAAGCCAAAACTAACATCAATCAAAGGCTAGAGTGTACCTAAATACCCAAAATACAAGATTTCACTCAAAACCAAAACCTAATATTTTCGAATTTCTTAAGACAGAAACTGGGCATAATATTTCGAGATTCATACCTTTTTGGCTAAATGAAATTAACGGGCTCGGAGAGAGCTTCGCGTAGCAACTGACGGCATGCAAATCGGAGCACCGTAGCTCAAGTTATAAGAGAAAGAAGGAGAAGATGAATAGTGAATGAAACCCTCACCTCTCCTCTCTTCACTTCAACGTTGCTGCTGCTTATGTTGTGTTAAGGTGGCTGAATTGGCTACTTAAAGGGTTTATATAATGTTGGTCTTGGGCCCAACTTGGGCCCGGTCCAACCTGTTAGCATTTTTAGCCCGTGGCCCAACTTCGGGGCAAACCTTTAACACTAATGTCCGGTTTTCCATTTCTAATGTTTTTCTAAGGTTTTTGACTGTTTCCACTTTTTCTCGTGCAGTACCGGCAGAATTGAACCGGTTCAATCGGTTCAACTGCCGGTTCGCAATTTTTCACAGTTTTTCGCAGAAAATACATTTTCTAACTCGGAAGGACCTATTGAGTCCAAAAATCACATTTAAATCCCCAAATTCTCATCCTAACTTTTCGAAATTTAATTTGGGCATTTAAATGATTTTATTCGTGAAAAATCCGGTTCTTACACCTTCAACCTCCATTCATTATAGTCACTTTCTATAAATCAGTTCTATAATCTTTCTTAGTTCCACCTTCAGCCACCCCTGATAGTCATCATCATCAACCCACTCAAAGTAGTTGCATTGACTGCCCTTCTGCAAATTCAAAAATCATAAAACAGAAAATTGAGAAACACCTAACAACACAAAACAAGATGGAAAACCTTTAGCTTTTTCCAGAATACTTACCCGGTACTTTGGACATGCATGGAATAATCTATCTGGGTTCTCTGCTGTTCCATATTTTTTTATCACAGGTTTCAACCCACAGAAACATGATTTCTCAAGAGTTTTCCTCTAGGTTCGCATTGAAGTGCTGGAACCATTACTGCCATTCGATGGAAACGAAACACCACCGCTACGACCTCCTTTTTCTGCCTCTATCCTTGCCACAAACCAGCAATTTCAAGGTCTACCCAAGTATATGGCCGTCTGATTGTTGAACGCGACTTATTTATCATTGAATTGAAGATTAGGGTTCAAACACTAAGGGACTAATTTGAACTGTTTCAGCATAGTTACCTTGTCAGCAATAGCAGGGGACACCTAGGCATCTGCCACAGTGGTAGTTAACATCACACGTCAACCAATGTTAGCCAACTCTGCGAGGGAGATTACGGAAGGATGAACGTGAATAACTCGGTTATCTTTCGCGAACTATTTTGATTAACTTTATCTTTCGGAGATGACAATGGAGATCGAGGTATCTTTCAGGGATGATTTTGACTATTAACTCGAAAAAAGAATAAGGAGTTTCTACCTTGGTTGGGCTAAAGCGGAATGTATTAGCTTGCAGTTAGGCGTTAGCAGTTCCACAGGTTATGTCTAGACCTGCATCATCCATAATCCACATCGTAATTCAATCATTCATATTCAACATCTTAACTACATATTCTCAATTAGAGGAGTGGAAAAATCCCAATTAAAGTTGTTGATTTCAATTTTCTAGTGTTTTTGTTGTAACTCCAATCCAACCTATCTTATGTAAACACATTTCAATTTACCGCTGCAATCTCGGGATAAGTCCCTCTCCAAAATGGTTGTAAGCAATAAATGTGTAAGTGTCACTGTAGCCCAACAAAATCACAAGAATTTGCAAAACAAGAAAAATATCAACATTAAAGTTCAAAAGAAAAAAAAAGGAAAAATAAGATCAACATTGATGAAAGTAACAAGTTCAACTTGAACTATGTTCGGTTGTTCGCCGGGATAGATGGTCGGTTGTACAGCTAGTGTGAGCAATGGTAGGATATTAAGAATCTGGACCTGGGCGCGAGCTTAGCGAGGGAGAGTGCGGCCATGATCGTCAGTAAGTCGGTGAGTGAGGCCACCTGCAAGGACACTCCGATGCTAAATTAAGTGTCCGTACGATAAGGCGGCTAATTAGGGTAAAAGGATGACGTATCTGATGGAGGGGTAGGTCCCCTCCCTTTATCTGTAATGGTCAGGTGGTCCTTTCGTTTGGGTCCCATGTCTGAAAGCATCTACTAGCTGTCCAGACCGCCAGCTGTCCAGACTTTTACTAGGGGATGGCATCACGCGAGGTATGTTGACTTGGGCAGGTCGGGGACTCACCAGGTCAGAAGTAGGTCAGGTGTACCTCCGGTCCTTATTGGACTGGGCCAGAACAGTAGCCCCAACATGGCAAGCTGCGAGGATCGCAGTTGGCACATTTATGTTACTCATGTCTTCCCGTGCAACTGTCTTCACCTGGTTGTGACTTCGTTTGCGGGATTTACGCCTCTAGCGCGTGTGGGCTGCCCCAACTGTTGCTTGGGATATCATTTTAGTTTCCATGCCTAGGGAATTTAATGCCCTTTATGAGTGATTTGAAAGCAAGTGGAAAGGTCCATTTTACCCTGGCCTATCGCACTTCTTCCTCGACAGTTACCATTCCCGCACTCATATCTCCCTTTCATTTTTCATTTTCTACTTCCCTTTTTTTCATTCCCTTTTCGAAACTGCTATGCACACCCTTCGACATTTTTTCTTCCTCTTGTTCTATAATTTGCTGCATCCACCTCCATGCCATTTGTGAATCTTGCACTATTACAATTCTCTATTTTATCTTCTTTTGTCTCAGATACTAGTAAGTGAGCACTCTTTTATATTTATTTTGCCCACTTTGATGCTTCTTTTGCCGTTATTATCACATTTTGCTGCTGTTTTGCTTAGACGGAACTAGTGCCTGTTAGCTAGCTCTTAGGGGGTGTCGTAGGTGTTTCTTTTCTGGATTTAGGCCTAGAGATGGTATAATATAGGATAGTAATGACGTAGAAGAAATTAGTTTTAGTTTTGGCTTAGCCTGAGCTTTCGACTTCCAGAGATTTTGATATAAGTGGTGCCCCACTGTAGGTATGGCACAGCGACCTCCTGTGAATCATTATGCCTGGTGTACCACCGACATCACGAGCACATCCTCTAGAGTGACCGCGGAGGAATTATAAGAGTTTTGAAACTCGGGAGCGTTATGCAGTAGTGGTCCTGAGGAAGCCAATTATAACGTCTTTGTGTCGGGCCCTCGAGAACGTGTTTGTTAGCTCAACCTCGAGGCTCCCCAAGTTCCTGACTGGATGTGGGTGTATAAGCCCATGTTCACAGTTCTGGGAGTTCGTCTTCCTTTTTCTCTGTTTGTTATGGGCCTCTTAAACTGGTGTGACATTGCTCCCTCGCAACTCTATCTGTACAGCTGGGCAGCCATCCGGTGCTTCGAGATGGTTTGCGAGTACCTGGAGCTCCCGGCCTCCGTCAACGTTTTCCTCTTCTTTTTCTTGCTTACAAATCCCTCCCAAAAGGGTAAGCATAAAAATGGTACCTTTCTTTTTGAGCTGTGCAAAACTGGAAAATCTTAGGTCTCTTTAAGGATTCATTTCATGGTTTTAAAGAAACTTTCTTCATGGTAAGGCCAACTCGAGGTCGTCACCCTTTTGGGAGAAAGGCACATTCCGACCTATTGGAGCTTCAGTGTCGGCTCCAATCACTTAATAAAAATGACCTAGATGGATTAGGTCGGCAGAACCAATAGATCGCCGATGTCTTGTTGATGATTTTTTGTCCTAAAAACCTCAATTCCCATCTCTTAATGGGTGATCGGGAGGCTGGTCATGATTGTGTGGGTAAGATTTTGTCCCATATTGTTCTTCCATTTTTCCCGTCTTGTGCCTTGCTGTTTTGCTTTCGATTTCATAACTTTGCTTTTCGCTTCTTTTGCAGTTGGGATGGCGATGGGGCATTGATGAGGAGATTTATGACGGTTCGGAATTTCACACAAATAATTCCATTGATAGTATAGTCCAAACCGTCAATCGATCCTTAAATCAAATTTTAAATATATTGGTTGTCACAAGTACAAACGGCAATAAAAATTAACCGAAGTATTTAAACCTCGGGTCGTCTCACAAGAAATTGCAATGAAGTGCTCAATTATTGGCTATGAAGAAACACGGGGGGTTTGATTTATAAAAGGGGCAAGAAAATAAATGGCAAGAAATGTAAATCAAACAATTAAAGGAAGCAAATAATAAAAAGAGACATTCATGGCAAGAATTGAGAATTAAGGCTTTCTATCCTAGCCACTCATAACAATAATTAACAAGAGCTAATCATATTTCGTCATCTCCAACATCGGAAGAAAGTACAATGTCATCTTCAACATAGGGAGAAAGTCAAATAGGACTAGTAAATCTCAATCCAAAAGTCCTAATCAACTTACTAATTGAATTAGCAAGAGATTAGAGTCAATAGAAACAATATTAACTAATCACTCTAGATCACCAATCTAAATTGGGTATTCATGACTCAAGATTGCCTAATTCCTCTTTCCAAAAGAATGCTAAAAAAACTACTCTAACATCCAACCAAGCATTTTGTCAAACACTTGGAAGGCATAAAAGGAAAGCATTATAAATTGCAAGAATTAATGAAATCTACTACTACCCAATACAAGAGATCAACAACAACAACTAAAGGAAGCAAAATTAACATGAAATATCTCAAATTGCATTAAAGGAAATTTAAATTGACAAGAGTGTTCACAACATAAAAATGGCCAAAATGAGAAATTAACAAGAAGACATAGGAAAATCAAGACACTACAACAAGGAATTGTAAAGAAAACAAGATGAAGACAAGAAATTAACCCTAGATCTAAGAGAATTTAACCTAATCCTAACCTAATTCTAGAGAGAAGAGGGAGCTTCTCTCTCTAGAAACTAACTACATGCTTCCAAGTCTACAACTAAATGCTCCCCCTTTGTCCAAGCTTGAATTCTGCATGAAATACCCTCAGGAATGAGTTGGATTTGGGCTTGGGCAGCTTAGAAATTACCCCCAGCATTTTCACTTTAATGAGGTCACGTACGAGGTGTGACGCGTACGCATGGGTCACGCGTACGCGTCGTCTGGCATTTCACTTCTCACGCGTACGTGTCATGTCACGCGTGCGCCTCATGCCTCACGTGCGCCTCATGCCACACGTGCGCGTCGATGTATGCACTCCAAATCCTTGTTTTTCCATGAATTCTCCACTTTGCATGCTTTTCTCTTCACTTCTTCCATCCAATACTTGCCTTATGAACCTGAAATCACTCAACAACCACATCAAGGCATCGAATGGAATTAAAGAGAATTAAAATTAGCAATATAAAGGCCTAAAAAGCATGTTTTCACACTTAAGCACAAAATTAGGGAGAATTACAAAACCATGCTATTTCATTGAATAAATGTGAGAAAAGGTGATAAAATCTCCCAAATTAAGCACAAGATAAACCACAAAATTGGGGTTTATCAAACCTCCCCACACTTAAACCAAGCATGTCCTCATGCTAAAATCAAGAAAAAAACATAGGGTATCAACATTTATTCAATGCACACTATCTAAATGCAATCTATCTATATGCAATCTATCTAAATGAATGAAACTACTTGGTCAAAATAAATCCATTCCCAAGAAAGCATATATTAACACAAGGGCTAAAGCAATAGCAATCAAAGCAAACCCACAATTGAATTGAGTTATTGAATAGATTTTACAAACTTGCAAGAAAAGATGATCATAGGTGAAAACATGTAATTGAGCAATCGAACCCTCATCGGATGTGTATCCGCTCTAGTCACTCAAGTGTATAGGGTTGATTCACTCAATTCTCCCCTAATAATATTTTCTAAGATTTGTTTTTCATCTAACAATCAACAATTATTTCATGCATGTATACAAATACCATGAGGGCTTATCCATAGGTTGTAATGGGGCTAGGGTCAAGGTAGGATGCATATGGTCAAGTGAGCTTGAAATTTGAATCTTTGATTAACCTAAACTTCCCACCTAACCTATATAACAACCTATACAATTTTAAAGCTAACCTAACTACCCATTCTTCACTT
The DNA here is from genome assembly GCF_059453495.1 of Arachis ipaensis. Lineage (NCBI taxonomy): Eukaryota > Viridiplantae > Streptophyta > Magnoliopsida > Fabales > Fabaceae > Arachis > Arachis ipaensis. The sequence continues at coordinate 90,929,082 of NC_142438.1, forward strand.
TTTCACACACTCATGCATTTTCTTTTTGATCACCACACATATGCATTGATTTTTATTGAACTTTATTTTGGGGTATTTTGTCCCCTTTTTATTGCTTTTCTTTTTCTTTCTTTTTCTTTTTTTTATATTTTTTTCTTTATATATATATATATATATATATATATATATATATATATATATATTTTCTTTTTCAAACTAAAATACACACAAAAGCATCAATGCATATGGTTTAAATATAACTGATACATGAGTATGTACCCAATTTCCATGATTTTCAACAAAACCACAAAATACATTTTTATCTCTACCCAATGTTCCCAACTCTCTCAAATTTGAATGATAAGCACTCTCACTAGCCTAAGCTAATCAAAGATCCAAACAAGGGATATTTATTGTTTTTCACTTAGGGCTTGTAATGTGCTAAAATTAAGAACAAATGGGTTTAGCATAGGCTCAAAGTTGGCTAACAATGGAAGATAAAGAGTAGGCTATTTGGGTAAGTGAGCTAATTGAAACAATGGCCTCAATCATATAAGTGCATTCATACACAAAATAATGGACATATAGAATCAAACAAATCAAAGATTGTAATCATAGAAAGAGAATAATGCACACAAGAAGGAAAATAAGTGGTTGTATGATGTAACCACGCAATTAGGCTCAAAACTCACATGCTTGTGTTCTTAGCTCAAAAACACGTCGCACAATATATATAATTCAAGAAAGTTCTAAAAAATTTTTTTTCAATCAATTGGGGTGCCCTATAGATAGATTTCTTGGAAAATTTTATTATTTTGACTAAGCTTATTGTATTATATATGCAAAATAAGAAAATGCAACTAAAAATCCTAAAAGACCTAAGAATGAAATGCAAAAGTATTGGGATTAGAAATTTATCACCCAAAAATACCGATCGGTCGGATGACCTCCCAACACTTAAAAGTTTGCACCATCCTCGGTGCACTCAAAGATGAGCAAAGGGGTACGGCAACTTTCCGAATTGCCACTTTCAGCTAGTGGATCAATCGGTTGCTGGGTGTTCTTTCTCTCGCTTCCGTTTTTGCTTATCACAAATCATCCTAAACAATAGAAAACAGGATAGTAAGACAAGTAAATGCAAAAGCAAGGAAGCGTAGATTGTTAGAATGAGGTAAAAACCATTAGAATTGAGTGAGTTCATTAGTGTGACATTAAGGAAGAATAGGTGTGTGAATTCTAAATTAGGCGCCCTTTAGAACACACACACACTATCATAGAGAGATATGTCACAATTACACAAAGAAAGTATACACGTCACTCATTCTAGTGTGCTTGAGATGCTTCAAAGAGAACTTGTAGGTTAAGGCAACCAAACAAGTAGTGAAGAAGCATGAAAGCATTCAAGCAATTAATCAAGAAATTGTGAATTGGATAATGAATGGACATTGATTGATGTGCAAGTAAACTTAGTGAACAAAATGGTATATGAAACTTACACAACAATCAATGACACATATTGAAGTTTGTTTGCAACACCTATGTAACATAAAGGTGGAACACATGGGTGCTATGGAACTTAGGAAAAAGAAGATAGAAATGAAAATCAATCACATAGCAAGCATGGTCCACAAAGCTTAGAAAGCTTAAAAATATGTCACTAGGTAAGCTTTCGATCCAATTTCACAATTCTAAAATCTCAATACATGAAATAGGTGATGTAAATAAAGGTCAATCATAAACAAGTATTACCTAAAAAAATGCATTGATAATGTACAATTGCCTCACAATGGATGATGAACGCATGGTGGCCAAAACATGCAATTTAAAAGAGTTAAGATGCTTGAAGGCAATGTACAAGTACTTGGTATGCATAAATGTTAAGCATGAAAAAGTTTAAAACCAAGTAAATAAATATAACCTCAACAAAGAATCCAACAAGGAATATAAACAAAAATGATGTTAAGATAACATCCTATCAGTAATCAGCAGCAATAAACAGTAAACAAGATTAGTAATCCAACACTTATAATGAAAACAAAGAATAACAAAAATTAAACTAACTAAACGATTAACTAACTAACTAACTAAAAGAAATGGTGTTATATGGTGCTTGGTAGTGTTGGCTGATGGTTGAAGGGTAGAAAGGAAGGGGGAGAAGAGAGAAGAAGGAAAGAAATGGAAAGAAGAGAAGAAAAAAAGGTGGGTAAAACAGGGCATCTCATGCGTACACGTGAGGCGATGCGTAAGCGTGGTAGGGTGAAAAGGGATCGACGCGTACGCGTGATGGGTTATTCAGAGGGGTGACGCGTACGCGTGGGTGGGTTTTGTGCTAAAGGCACAATTCCAGCCCAAAACTCGCACAACTCTCTGGAATTTGTATGGGAAGTGAAACTTTTGAATCCACGCGTACACGTGGGCGAGGCGTACGCGTGGATGGTTGAAAAGCTTGGGGTCACGTGTACACGTGGGTGACGCGTACGCGTGGCATGGTGCTCTGTTTTTCAAATTTTTTCAAGTTCTTGCACCAAACCAAGCATTCCAAACCTCCAAACAGCTACCAAAACACCATAAAACCTTATTTAACCTACTAGACTCCCAAATAAACTTAACAAACTAAACAAAACATGAAATTAAACTAGTTTTACCAATATGTACAAAAAGGAAAAAGGGAAAGATGTTACCATGGTGGGGTGTCTCCCACCTAGTACTTTTGTTTATTGTCCTTAAGTTGGACTTATGGGGAGCTCTCATCAAGGTGGCTTGTGCTTAAATCCATCCTTGAACATCCACCAATACTTGGACTTCTAATAGGCTCTATTTGATGGAGTTCTTCACAAACCATGAGCTCCCAAAGTTGATCCTCCTCTAGTAATCCGGGATCCCATACTTTATTTTCATACCCGTCTTCAAGTTGATCATGTTGATTCCCTCCGGGTGGTAAAGAAGCCGAATTCTCACTAAGGCACCAAACTAACCTCCTAGACCCATCCAATTGAGCACTACACTAATCCATGCTCCTCAATTTTGAGCTTCCAACCATAATGAGCCTAGACTTATAACGCCAACCACTAAACATCCTCCTCTTACGCTTCATTTCACAAAGAGCCCTAAGTTGGCCATCCGTTTCAAGCAAACCAAATTCAAGTGGGATAATAAAGCTAAGAGTTAGAAGTTTTACCCACTCAAATGAAGGATTAGATGACAACTTAGGTAGAGGAGTTCCCGACGGTCTTGATAAAGCACACTCTACTCCCGTCCATCCTCTTATAGAGACTTTCACCACTTGACAAGGTTCTTCAAGCTCTACCTCTTGTCAAGCTTCCTCAAGTTCACATTCTTCTTCACCAATGTCCTCTAGCTCTTCCCCATCACTCAAATCATAAATAAGGTGTTGAGTGAAATCTACCCCTTCATCAATTCCGAGTCCATTGGGGAAGGATTCCTCAAATTCAAAAGGATCATATGTTGATGCGGAATTATCATAGATAGGGGAACTTGGCGCTTGCCCCACTGATAAACCCATATTTTATGATATATTTTGTGCCTAATTTAAGTGATTTATTCAATCCTTCACTCACTTATTCATGTTAATTGCATGGTTTTACTTTCCCTTCCTTATTATGTGAGATATGTGAAAAATATGTTTCCTATGCTTTAAGAATAATTATTTTAATTATCCTTTATTACCATTCGATGCCGTGATTTGTGTGTTGAGTAGTTTCAGATCTTCTAAGGCAGGAATGACTTAAAGGATGGAAAGGAAACATACAAAAATGGAAGGAAAGCACAAAATGGAGTTTTTGAAGAAACTGGCAGCGACGCGAACGCGTGAATGACGCGAACGCGTGCCTTGAGCAGAACGCAGATGATGCAGATGCATGACCGAAGCGAATGCATGATAAGAAAAACTCCAGATGACGCGACCGCGTGACCCACGCGGACGCGTGACAGAGGCTACGCACCAGAAATTACAGAAAATGCTCCCAGCGATTTCTGAAGCCCTTTTTGGCCCAAATCCAAGTACAGAAAGCACATATTAGAGGTTATAAAGTGGGGGAATACATCCATTTAAAAGGAGAGTCTCCAATTATTTACTTTTGATGATTTAAATGTAGTTTTTAGAGAGAGAGGTTCTCTCCTCTCTCTTAGGATTAGGATTTAGGATTTCTTTGCTTTCAGGATTGTTTCTTTTTATCAGGTTCAATTTTCCTTTTATTTATTTTCCTTATTTAATTTATGAATATCCATGTTAGATTTGATTTTCTTTATTAATGCAATTTGAGGTATTTTCAAATTTAATTTTGCTTAGCTTATATGGATGCTGTTAATTTAATTTAGATATTTTCTTCCTTTTGACTTTGGTTAAGTAATTGGTGACGCTTGAGTTATCAAACTCATTGTTGATTGAAAATTGGAATTCTTCAAGAATTAATTCGAGTTCCAATAACTCTAGCCTTTTCCAAGGAAAGACTAGGACCCGAGGAATCAAAATTAATTCATCCACTTAACTTACCTTCATAGTTAGAGGTTAACAAAGTGGGAGAAAAATCCAATTCTCATCACAATTGATAAGGATAACTAGGATAGGACTTCCAGTTCTTATACCTTGCCAAGAGTTTTATTTTATAGTTATTTATTTACTTTACTTGTCATACTTCTTTCTTACTTTCAAAACCCCCAATTTACAAGACTCATAACCAATAATAAGAACACCTCCCTGCAATTCCTTGAGAAGACGACCCGAGGTTTAAATACTTCGGTTATCAATTTTAAAGGGGTTTGTTACTTGTGACAACCAAAACTTTTGTAAGAAAGGTTGATTGCTTGGTTTAGAAACTATACTTGCAACGAGAATTTATTCTAACTTCTAAACCATCAATCTTCAGTTCTTCAAAATGGCGCCGTTGCCGGGGATCTGCAAACGTGTGCCTTATTATGGGTTATTGTAAATATTTTATTTTGCCTGTTTATTTATTTTATTTCTGCTTTTTAATTTTTATTAGCTACTATGAATTCTCACCCCTCTCGCTTTGAGTTTGGTTCTAATATTGTTGAAAGGAGTGAAAGCTATAACAGGAATATGCATCAAGGTCAGCGAAATCAAAGATGGATGGAGTCAAGAGGATTTGATCAACCCTTTAGGCAACAACACCCTCCAAGATATCATGGACAAAGACCATTCTACAATGCATACCAAGCTGATAGATATGGTGGACCACCCTGTAACTACCAACAAGCCCCACCCTGTGCTTATAGACCACCCTCCCAACGTAGCTTTGAACCACCACACTCACAAGTTCCTTTTCACCATTCACCACCATATGATCCTTATTTACCCCAATCCCAATCCGATTACTCCCAAACACCACCACTTCCCTACGTACCATGTCCAAATCCATCACCTCCAGAATCACAGGCTCGCCTCAAGGAAATAGTAGATCAACTTCAAACAACCCTTCATCAACTGGAGTAAGCAATAAGTCAATTATCTTCTAGACGTTCGGGCATTCAAGGACCTTCCACAATCCCATGTGGACAATCTAATGAAGAGCGTAGCATGAAGGAGATACTAGAAACTCCAGTGGACAAAACAGAGCGTGACTTCGTACTGGAACAAGTAGAGGAAGCTGTCATTATAAATGAAGAAGAGTTGGTTGAAGACTTAGGAGACGCTGAACTTCCATGGGAATCCAGAGTTGTGGAAAATTCTGT